>NW_027526295.1:182734863-182838459 GCF_048455015.1 Haemaphysalis longicornis
CTCGGCTCATTTCAGCGCTCCGCAACCCGTCCTTTTTACGACCGGACTCGTCCTCAGCGTCCTCACCCCTGAGGTAACAGCCCTTCACTCTCTTCACTGTTTCACCAAGGGATTTTTTTTTTTGTAACTGAGGTATCAATGCTGCTGCTTCGCTCGATCCCACCCGGTTGACCGCGCGACCGCGTGGAAATAATAATACTAAAAAAAGAAAGATCGTGACAAACTTGACGATACCGCCCCTGTTACCTGGCCGGCGACAGCGACAAGGATGACGGCGGACGACAGCGACGCGAACGCTTGTGCAACGGGCAGCCTACGTTAGCGCGCATCCGGCCGCCGAGGGAAACAGCGTACATATTGTTCCTTCTCCCCGGCTGGAGTCGACGCAGTGAGAAGAGGAAGGGTGAGAGAGTGCGACAGAGGCAGTTGCGCTGGCAACGCTTATGTAACGAACCTGCGCCGCGACTACCCCCGACTCGTCGCGCGTAGGTGATGCCCGCTGCTCGTCGTCGCCATCGACCCATTACAACGCCATCGGGATTTTATTACTGCGCGCCCAGCGGCGACAACGGACACCCCGTCGACAAGCAAGACACGTGTTGCATGGAAGCGCGTCGAGCCTTCACGCCTGGCGGCGGTGTACGCGACTAATTAACGCGCTAACGCCTCGCTCTCGAAGCTCATCAAAATTTGTGGGCAATCACGCACTTCATCGTGGGTGAAAACGCAGCGCCGGGTCTGATAATTGAGTGCCTCTTAATTATCTTCACACTCTGAAAGCACTGCATCAAACCAATGTCGCTGAATACCAGCGCTTCGTCTGATTCAAAGTATGCGACATACCCCAGCTTTCGCAGATCTTTTGGCGTGAAAGAGGTGTCAGAAACTCGTGTCAAGGCAATTGAGGACTTACACAGATCGTTCCAAAAAGACAGCGAACAGAATTTCAGCAAACGCATATAATTTAATTTAATTTGTGCTTTACCGCGAGACACTCGGCGCTTGCGTTTAATTGCAGCAGCGCACAGATGTCGCGAGAGGGAGTCGAACGTCATAATCGCCACCGCGGGAAAGACAGCGATGCCAGAACCCAGCGTTTTCATGGGCGCGCCCGTCGACACCAATCGCGACCACTCCTGCGCTGGAAACGATTCCCTCGGCAGCGCACACCGCGTGTGTCACTGTTTCGCTTTTCGTCCGGTCATCACTGTCGGTACGTTCCACCTTCCCCGCCATCTTTTTCCCGCCACCGAGCGAAATGTGCGCGGTGCAGAGAACGAGTGCCCCCGCATGAGAACGAGAAATATAAATGCGCGGCTGTCGGCGGGCACCCCTGGGCCGCGGGAATTCGATGGGAAGCTCTCCGTTTCCGGGACTGCTCCGGCGGGAAATCCGCCGTTATTTGATTACGCGTCGCCTTGCGGTTCGGCAATACGAAACGAAGCCTCTCTGCTTGCGTCCGAGAACGGGGCAAGAACCGAGGAAGAGGAGCTTCGCTGAACCGCACACTTGTGTTTAAGAATAATGGAAGGAAATCGCATAAGTGGATACGAGAGCGAAATCTGTCAGCGAATATGATGCGGGCTTTATTTACTACGAGTCCTTTGTCCCACGAAGGCCGGAAGAAACGTTTCCGCCATGCGAAGTTCGTTTACTTGAGCGCAAAAATAAATGCAGAAGTTCGGTGAACGTATTTTTTTTTAAAGGTTAATGCTTGTTCACCCGTTTTTAGTTACTGTTTTGGGCGCCAAATGGTACAAATACGGCGCTAGAAATGCCGAAAAAAGGTATTTTTGCTTTGTATTTACTCGTGCACTAATCGCGCTCTTTACAATAAATTAAACACAGTTCCGCGGCCTCTTTTCTTTCTGTCTTTTCTTTCAGGAGCGAAAGTTGAAGCGGACCTGAAAGGGACGTCGAAAGACGACACAAGAGAGAAAAGACGATACCGTTAGTTACGGAAACCATTAATTGTTGGTCTCGGCTTCGACCTGGGTTGCCGATTCTACGTACTACATGGCGGGAGGAATATCCAAGACAAGATCTTGCAAACCAATCCCCGATGGAAGATGACGAACCACTCTCTCACCACTTTTAAAGGAACAGACAACCGATTCTTGAAGGGTATATGCTGTCTATCCTAAATGAAAGGGCGCCACTTGAAACACCGTGAATCGAAACAGTTTCCCCGGCAGGGCCTATAGAACGTTTGAAAGGGGAATTTTTGCATCTATACATCAGCCTCGCGTAGGCCAAAACGAATGCAGGCAAGCTGCTAGGGGTGGGAGATCGATCGATTAACCTTCCGATTAATGAATTAATGCTTTAGTTGGGATTAATTTTTTTGAACCGGTTATTCGGTTGAAGTTGTGTGAGCAAAGTGAAGTGCCGTGTTGAAATTGTGCGCAACACAAGCGCGTCGAATATCATATTCGTGTTCAAATAACCCGCCTTACGTCACAACAGAAAACGATGCAGGTATGCTCAGAGATTATAGTGAGTAAAACATAAAGCTGAGAGACTGAAAAAGGGTTACTCCAAATGCAAATTCTGTACACGGCAAAAAAAAAAAAAAAAAAAAAAAACCCGGCGGGCGGGCACTCGAAACAATTTAGCGTTGTGTAAACTCTGGCCCAAGTAGACCACGATTAGTCGGCGCCCCCTGCAATTGCGGCCAGTGGCGGTGGTCTGGATCTCACAAATTGTGGGAGTGACGAACGCGATGATAAGCGTCCTGCCCGTATCGGCGCCGTGATGCTGATCTGCTTACCCCATCTGGAATGCCTGTAAACAGTCCGAGGAGCGTATATATGTAGTTTTTATTATTACATTATTCTAAGTAATATTAAAATATTATTTTTGCCATTCTTTTTGTCTCAAACGAACGGAACCGATTAACTGATCAATTAGCCGATTAAAGCCTGCTGATTAATCGGGTTAAAATTCTTAACCGCAACCAGCCCTACAGGAAACCATAACAGTGAGCCGCGCGGAAACATACGTTTCATCATCATCACCATCACCATCATCATCATAATCATCATCATCACCACCACCACCACCAGCCTATCTACGCCCACTGCAGGGCAAAGGCCTCTCCCATTAATCTCCAATTACCCCGGTCCTGTGCTGACTGTGACCAATTTATCCCCGCAAACTTCTTGATCTCATCTGCCCATCTAACTTTCTGCCGCCCCCTGCAACGCTTGCCTTCTCTAGGGATCCACTCTGTTATCCTTAAAGGGACACTGAAGTGAATTTGTCAAGCTCCCGTTTTTGCTTGCACTGCGTAGACTGGCGCAAATTAGCTCACTTTTCATCGTTTATACGGTTGACAAATCGGCAATTATTTTACAAAGCGCGAAAGAAGAAAAACTACCATGCGCGGTTTGCGGCGGCCGCACCAACTAAGCTGTGACGTTGGGAGGAGGGGGCACCGTGATTGGACGATGCCCAAGGTTAGCAATTAAACAAGTTTCGGTTCCGGTTCTGTAAAACAACATGTTCGACATCCGATGGCGTCGTTGGATGGGCATTCTCAATATTCCAGTAATCGTAGTACCGCGCTTCTGCCATGTTGGCGGCTGTAAAATACATAAGATAAGCCTCCCAGGACGGCTTGGAATCGTGGCATTCGCTAGCCGAGGCCTACGCAGTGCATGAACGCCCTCCGCGTCCCCGCCGACGCACAAATGCATGCGCTTTTCCCCCATATTTGGAGCTTGCCTCACTCATGCCTGTATCGTAAAAAGCGTGTTCGCACCAGGCCAAGGGTCTGTTGATTCTGGCCTGTGCCCACTGCCCGCAAGCAGTCGGTGCTTATGGCAACAGCACGCCAACGAGAACTCGCTAGCGCGCCAGTGCCAGGCTGCGCGAGTTCTGCGGACTAGTTCGTGGAGCAGTGAACGTTGCGGCCCAAAAAAAGGTGAACTCAGTACAGAAAACATCGGCGAAAAACGAAAAAGTTACATAAAAAAAAAAAGATTGTACCCGCGGGGATTCGAACTTGTGACGGGCAAAACACTTGCGATGATAAACCTAACGCTCCAAACCACACGGCCACGGGCGAAAGCACTGCCGACAATAAAAATATAATGTATTTAATGTATAACCAGTTTACACTTTTATTTAGTTTTAGTATTTCACGCAGCTTAGGTGACTATTTGTTGTAGTGCGCTCGTGCAGTAAGCGTCCCCCGAGATTCCACAATAGCTCACGACTAGCAATTGCATTTCTTAGACGGAAAAGCGTTCGCAGATGCGTAGTCGTGCTGCTGACCGCTGTGTTTGTTCGCCCAGCGCAATAAAGTGCTTCCCGCACCCTAGTTTACGCTGTACGGTAAAAATATCAGTTGATTTTATTTCCTTAGTACCTATATTGACTTCGCTGACTCTTCTATCCCTTCAAGAGGCCTTATATTTTCCTTCTAGCGTACCAGTCAGCGAAGCGTCGCATGTGCACTTGTGCAGCGCTTGTGTGAAGCGACCTTGACTTGGAGCTAGATACAGAGTACAAACTAACGAAGTAAAGAAAAGCACATTCTTCCATTCACAAACGTGTTGTGGCTTAGTTTCAACTGATCGAGCGAATTGCCATGACCCGTCGGCGGCCGGCGGACTAAACGTTGGGCCGACTGACTCGGTCGCGGAAGGTCGGCGAGCCGTGCAGTAGCGCAGCCAATTGCCAGCTCCTCTCCTGCTGACATCACACAAAAACGCCAAAGAAAATGGGCGAGAGTGCAGAGAGGAGGACAGCATTTGCGAATTGATTTTTCTACCAAATAAATTTGCGTAAACGCGCTCAGAGTGGTCGAAACAGGGCCTAGGGACTCCGGACTACAATTTGCGCTCGTAATCCCGCATTGTTTACAAATCACTTCAGTGTCCCTTTAATGACCAATAGTTATCTTGCCTTCGCGTTACATGCCCTGCCCACGTCCATTTCTTCTTAATTTCTACTAATATGACCACTCCGCTCTCTTCTTGTCCCTTAACGTTACACCTATCATCTACCGTTCCATTGCTGGCTGAGTCGTCCTCAATTTAAGTTGAACCCTCTTAGTGAGCCTCCAAGTTTCGGCCCCGTAGGTGAGTACCGGTAAGATGCAGCTGTCATACACTTTCTTCTTCAGGGACAATGGTAGTTAAACCTGGTTAAACATGCGCTTAACCAGGTTTAACTCTACAAGAGATGAAAAGAGGTACATTTTTAAGTGCGAATGCACTTCTTAAGCGAGCCTGAAGCGTCCGCCGCCGTCCGCATTCCGCCGCCGTCCGCATAGCAACAGCTGCGGGTGCGCGCGCTCCTCGTCTTCCTTGGCAACGGTGGGAGAAGGGCGCGCGCTGCCTGGCCGCTGACATGGCACATACCCACGTGGGGGATTGGCCAGGAATCTCCTCGTCTTCCTTGGCAACGGGGGGAGATGGGCGCGCGC
Source organism: Haemaphysalis longicornis (assembly GCF_048455015.1). Classification (NCBI taxonomy): domain Eukaryota; kingdom Metazoa; phylum Arthropoda; class Arachnida; order Ixodida; family Ixodidae; genus Haemaphysalis; species Haemaphysalis longicornis. Next base: position 182,740,298 of record NW_027526295.1, read on the forward strand.
TGCCTGGCCGCTGACTTGGCACATACCCACGTGGGGGATTGGCCAGGAATCGGGCGTGAGAAGGGCTAATGCACCCGCTTAAAGGAGTACTGACACGAAATTTCAAAGCTGAGATCCGCTCTAGCAATGAAGTACAACGACAACACAAATAGGTGTCTGTGAATAAATGCATCTTTCTTTCTTTGTAGTTGTGTGTGTGTGTGTGATCTCTCTTTCGCGAACATTACCGAACCGCGCAAATTCAACTCGTGCATTCGCACTTTCACATTCTTCCCCTCGGGGAAATGCGGGGAAATTTTTTAATACTTGCCCCAGCTAGAACAATAATAGAGTGTAGTCTTTCCCATTCTTTTATGCGGTTTCTGAATGGCGCGTTGAAACCCACGGGGCTATTTGTACACGTACGGTAGTGCCACGTTTAAACACTATATGGCGCCACCTCTCAGACTTAAGAATGTTTAAAGTCAAATTAAAATTATTTCCGCCAATTTATTTAGAATATTTCTCATGGTTACCGCACTGTATAAAACGCTGGCTTTCCTGTGAGCTAGGGGGACATGCACTGCACAAAAATCGCTTCTGTCCCTTCAACGATTACCCAGCACTACAGGCTGTCACGACGCGCCCACCAGGCAAGAACTGACCCGCTGTCGAAAGAACGGGAAGTCACTTCCCAGAGGCTACAAACGGACGCGCTCCCACACCCCACGGACCCCATACCCGACAATCACCTCTGCAGACACTGCGACCAACCCGCTACGCTCCATCCCGTGGTCTAGGAGGGCCAGAATAACCGAAACGTTATTAGATGCAGAGCATCTCATTCACTCGCCTTGTCCCTCCGGCGTCGTCGTCGTCGGCGTTGTCCGCCCCTCCCCCATTCTCCTCGCCGCGCCAGCTGCGCTCTCCGCCGCTCACCCCTTCTCCTCTCCGATAGCGAACACTCTCTCGCGAGGGGCATTGGATTGGATTCGATTGGATTGGCTTGGATTAGATTGGATTTGGATTGGACTGGATTAAAGTGGATTGTGTTGCGTCACAGCCGCGGCACGTTGCGTCATAGCCGCGGCAGACGCGCTGGGGCCGGCGCATGTGCAGTACTCTCTGTTCCGCGGTTTCCTCTCCTTCGGGCGCGCTGCGCATATAACCGGTGTGCCGTTCTCCGGCGAAGCAACATCCACGCTTGGCTCAAGCACCTAGAGTCCACGCCGCTTTACAAGTACGCCAAGGTCGGCATCGACTGGGACCGGCTTACGCAGTCCCCTCAACGTTATGCGCGCTATAAAACGCGGTCCCTTCGCCGCTCCGCCTATGCGTCGCATCTACACAGGGGTTCCCACGAGGGGAGGTAGTAGTTTTTTCATTCCCATTCAGATCCATTCCGTGCAGCCCTGAACGTATATGAGAAGCGGGCTAGCGGACCCGCCAGCTCCGACCCCAAGAAGCAGCTATGGCTGATGGAAAGGCCGAGGACAAAGGACCAGCCCTCTTTGGGTTCAATGACGTTATTATTATTATTATTATTATTATTATTATTATTATTATTATTATTATTATTATTATTATTATTATTATTATTTAATTGAAAACAGTTGTAGCTTAAGTGCCTTTATGTCATTTATGTGCGTATTTATGTGCCGTATTTATTTTATGCAAATCATCTTCTTGCTTGTTTGTTTTTCACTTTTCCTGGTTTTGTGTTGCTTGAATTTCTGTAGGTTTGAGTGTCAGTGCTTGTAACGCTGAATTTCGTTTTTTTTTTTTTTTCATTTTGAAACTTCCTAACATTTTGTTGCAAAACCTTCGTTTTATGTGTATAATCTATCTCCGTCATCTTCATTGAGTATTTGCTTGTGTATTTTCAATTTTTCACGTGCCTTCAACGCTTTGCTGGCCGGGTGTCATGGCTTCTAACACTAGGCTTCCTTTTTTTTTTTTTTGCTGTTTTGCTTTCTGGGATCTCTGTAACTATTTTTACTTTATTGTTTCTTTCATACATATGGTTTTCTGTGTTGTGCTGTCTTGATTTTAGTTTGTTTTTATGAATGTTTGTATATGGTGTACCAGTACCAAGACCATTGGGTTGTTCCTGGGCACCGAAAATAAAGGTTGATTGATTGATTGATTATTATTATTATTATTATTATTATTATTATTATTATTATTATTATTCCTCCTCCGCCTTCTACACTTTAGAATGGCATTCACTTCCCGACGGTACAGCTGTCGTGGTTGCTGCAAATTGGCAAGGGAATCGAATGGAAAGGGGACAACTGCTAAGGTACTGAGAACCGTGTAATAAATATTTTCATTACAAAAAGAGATAAGCTGGTGCTCATCGAGAGACCGTACAGAGGAAATGACTTTAACGCGGTCATCAACGTTGATTTCTTGCCATTTTCAGCCCTCTATTCGCTGAAGCAAAACACTGATGGCTGGTTGAGGGAGGGAAGGAGGGAGGGGTTGTTTTATCGACAGTAGCATACAGATATAGTGGATCGAATGCTCCCGCAATCTACACAGCGCGCTGCGAAGGATAAAACGGGACGGCGAACATAACGGCGAAGCAGGTCAGCCCGATATGTGGAGAGGTCAACGAGGATAAATGATTCTCCGTTGCGACGACAGCACGAAAAGAAAGAAGGACCCGCACCTAATCGCCTCCAAGAAGAAAGTCCGCACCGAGCTCCCCTCGCCGCCGACGTTTGCGAATTTCGCGGAAAAGACACCAGAGCGACGAAACAATTGCCGTGAAACAAAGCGAAGGGAACGGAAACGAAAGCAGCGAAAGGAAATGAAAAGAGAAAAGAAAGAAACAAAGGCGCGCTTCGATATTCTTCGGAATCGCCGATTGTTCCGCGAACTGGCATTTCGACAACGTGAGGCGTATGACACGAGGTGCACGTAGGACGCTGAAGAAAGGGTGGGGGTGGGGGGGGGGGGGGGTGGGGGGGGGAAGCACGACGGAAGAACATTCTTTTCGACCACGTCGCACCTTGTTCCGCTCTTCGTCTTCATCCCGCTCGCGTTATTCAAATGGGTTTTGTATGAGACACCAGCCGCGCGGTTTTCGCAAACCTCACTCTAAGCATCCGTGTACGAAAGTGTGCGGTATTTGTACATCCGAAAAGGTGCTAACGCAAGCTTACCTAATTTGCCCACGGGGGCAACTGCGGCTATAAAGCTGCGCTGCGGGCCCTCGGCAACAAGCCTGGTTAAAAAAAAAGGAGGAAAGGGGGGGGGGGGGGGAGGCAAGGAAGAAGTTATTATATAAACGCGTGTACAACGGTTACTGGCGAACTAAAGTGAAAGGCCGCCACTGTGCAATCCGTGGCTGCAGCGGAGATGGGCTAGATTATGGCAGTGTGAATGGCCGAGTTGGAAAAAGAACCACCACACGGCGTCGTACGAACGCCTGACACACTACAAGAAAGCCTCACAGCAGGCGCATCAATTTGAGGACGCTTGGTGCGAGTGGTGATGCGCCCCGATTAGGATCTGTCTACGTATCTAATCGTTGCAGCGCGGATTACGAGGCGGGGCGTGAATTCTTCCGGCCTCCTTACCACGCCGGTGTTCGTCGAACCCAGGGAACTTGCGTAACGAGAATTAAAAAAAATGAAGGCGACCATAGACGCCGCAGCGGACATATATGAAGCTGCCTCCGTAGGATACCGAGTACGAGGGAAACACGCAGCAGAACATAAAGAAAGGTAGCAGCGGGGAGCGGCGGCATCAGCGGGAGTGACACCACGACCATGAGTGCACCGGAGGAGAAACCTCGCTGCCTCCACTTCCATTTATAGCGGCAGTTGCGTCCGCTCAAAGGAGTAGCTGCGTGTGGGTGTGCTTATCTGGTTGATTCGGGAACATATACGTGGAGCCGGCGGTTGGACAAAGAGGCTCACATGGCCCATAAGACAAGAGAGAGAGATTGCCGCAAGGATCGCGCGTCGCCGACAGCATCCCTTCTTTCCGGCTGGCCCGTTAGCTGGAGGAGCGTGCATTACATAATTCAAGACGTGCTGCCCACCCGGCAGAAGCCGACCGCCGTCAGCGACAGAGGAAGCGCGGGAAGCTCCCCCACTCGCTTTCATCCCACTTCTATTTGCACACTTTCGCTGCTGCACGCTGGAGCTTTTGTTCGACGGGAGCTCAGACCCCACGTCCGCGTCTTCCCCACACCGCGTCACCTCCTCGCGCTTCCAGCGTCTGCGAACAGCGTGGGCGTCGATAAAGGCGTCACCTTTGTCCGTGCAGCTTCGCCGAAGCTTCGTGGCTTCGACAGGCGCTCGAACGTGCCTTTGAAGAGCGGGCCTCCTCCTTGTGCGGTTGCGAGCTTCTTGTTTCCGCACATAGCGACTGCGCGTAGAAGCACCCGTGCAGACCAAATATATAAAGCGTGATTGACGTCCCTGTTGGCGCCTTTATCCTCCACTGTGTCCGAAAGAGCGCAAACTTTCCCTCGCTTCTCTGACCTTGACCTTAAAGCGGGAAAAATATGAGTGGACCGGGAACGCCGAGCTAAAGATAAATGTTCGCGGGCTTTCATGTCGTGTCACTTCCTACGCAGCGTCATCTGTAGTGATCTGCCGACACCCTTTACGTGAAACGTCGCGAGGGCAAGCTGTCCAGGACACTGAGGTCACGAAATTCGGGGTACACAAAAAAAGTACAGACGGGAGAGGAGGCTAGGAGGTGAGGGGGAAGAGGAGAACTTGCCGCTGATTGGCACGCAAGTTAGAGAAGAAGCTAAAACGGGGCAATGGTGGCGGATAAGAAAGGGGAAATAAAGGGAAGAAAAGATAAAATAACAGAGAAGACGAACAACAAAGCGGTGGAGAACGCATTGATGGATGGGGGCAGTGCGCGATGCCGATTGGTTAACTCCGGTTATAGAAAGCTCTGCAAGAGCGTCAGAACTGTGTGCTTATTATCGTTAGTATAGCTTCATTCTAGTTCTGGTTTAGTAAGCGGACGCGTGGTATGAGTTAAAGAGACCCTGCAGCACTTTTTAATTTTTTTTAAATCCTAAATGCTTGCAGAACGTTGCCACCCCACACAGGGGTCGCAAGATACTTTAGCCAAAAATTACTGCTCTAGCCCATCAGATAACTTGTAAGCTCGCTCAAGATTTTTCTGTCTTTCCTGTCATTGACGTTCTTCGACGGCTCGAATTACGCAATGAGCAAAGCGCGCGACCAGTGCCGCTCCGTGCTGGCGATAACTATAGCTTTCGCAGTGGTTCCAGACGAGAAGGAAAGAGTAAAAGCGCTTATCGAAAGTGTTGCAGGCTCCCTTTAAGCTGCCCAATGGTAAGCAGCGTAGACTGAATCCCCCGGTTGCTCGGACTATAGGCGGCCAGACGTATACGCAACGCAATTGCCCATAGCTATTTGAGCAGTCTTGTGTATCCAATTTCACGCGAAACGGCCAACTTCAGAAGTTCGGACATATCAATAGGCGTTATTGTCACACGAAAAGCGGCTAGGTTTATTTTCGCTTGAAGCCCGAGAAGAAAAGTAAGAGCAAAAAGTAAGACGTTTGGCGAAAATTCTCGTCGTTCGTTATGAATTCGTATGTTGATACCCACAGCTGCAGTTTTCAAGCAGAGAAAACGAAGGAAAAATAAATAATCCGCTGTCCTCGAAAGAAAACTTTTTAAACTGCCGTTTCGCAACTCACGCAAGTAAAGGTCTAAACTTTAGATGGAAAAATGGAGACAAATTGCGTCAACCCCATCTCAAACGCTTTCCACCTGTCAACAAGCTGTCCACATGGAACGCAGCTATATAATATTATTTTTCAAAACGGGCTGTGCCCAATTTGAGCGAAATTAAAAGGCTCGCACCAACCGCTCCACGCACTTGCGCTTCAACAACTCGTAAAGAAATCTCGACATTGCTAACATATAGGATCGCCACAATTGCATGATTACAATATATTTTGAGCCCTTTTGCACACTTTGCTTGCTTGCCGCGGTGAACGACCCCACATGCCTCGCAGTTATTGCCAGCCCCACAATGGAGAACTCATCCATCCCTTCTGCCTTTAACGAATCGAGCCCTGCGCTCTTTTCTCTTTTCTGCCCCATCTCTCCCGTTCTGCAATCATGACCAGTGGTCATCCTTTTCCAACACAGAAATTTTTTTTACTACTACTACCTCTTGTATTCCTTTTAGCCATTCACGCTTCTTAAAAAGTATGGCACTCTCGAAACGCAAGAGAGAGAGAGAGAGAGAGAGAGAGAGAGAGAGAGAGAGAGAGAGAGAGAGAGAGAGAGAGAGAGAGAGAGAGAGAGAGAGAGAGAGAGAGAGAGAGAGAGAGAGAGAATAATAGCTGCCAGTAATTCAACAAACACGTTCATGCATCTAGTCCATTTATACCTAACACCGATATGCGTGTTCAAGCGCGGCGTTAAACAACATTTCAACGCACAAAAAAAAATCGACTTACGGGCCGCGTCGGCCGCTTTACAGTGAGCCCCATTCCAAAATTCAAATTCTGCAAGGTGATGGCTGTGAGAAGAAGAAGTTCCCCGCAAGATCAACCACTGTGCTTCGTTACATATACCGCAGCAAATCGCGATAGTACCGGCAAACCCGGTTTTTCGACTTACTAATACAGAGGTTCCCTCGCCAGTGATTATTAGCGCTTTAAAGGGGCACTGACACAAAATTTTGAAGGCGAGATAACGTCGGAGATAGATTGGTGGGAACACATATACATCATCTGCAAAATATCAGCGGCGAATACAGCCTAGAACATATTTAAAATCAATTTTGAAGTGTGCGAAACGCAACCGAGCAGCCAGCAGAGGACCACGCGCAATTGTAAATAAACAACATCCAAACACGTCACGAGTTTGTGTTTGCCGCTTCCGCACTACCGGCGTTTTACGCGGGCTCGCCCGGCTCGCCGCTCCAATCGGAGGGCCGGAGGGCGGAGCTTCTGCTCTCGAGAACGAACGACCCGATCGTTGGCGGCGGAGGCGCCGTGATTTCGTCAGCTAATCGGGCAGCTGGCCGCGACCAAAGTTCTACAGCGATTCCAGGCACTCTGTTTCTATTACTGTTTATTACCATTGGATGCGAAAAAGCGCCGGAGGCACGAAAAGCCCACTGAGCTAGCCGCACGGTCGCTGTGCAGGCGGCGGCCACGGCCGCGAAGTGGCCCAGGCCGGCGCAGGTAGCTCGAGTGATAGCTTGTTACCGCTGCACGAAATTGTCCCCAAGTCCCGACCATAGTGGCTTAAATGAGAAAGGAGTTAATGATGCGATTGCGGGTTGCATTAAAAATTATCATCTGCACCGCTTACGAGAGCAGCACTCGAATATCCGCCGCAGTGCTGAGCCGAACACATCTGTAGGCGGACCTGTAGGCAGACCGGCCGGCTGCTCCCAGCGCGCGTCTTGCCACCCACCGCCTCGAGCGTCGCGCGTCGTTCATTAGCCGCGGTAGCATTTGCACTGGCAGCGCCTGCGTCACATCCACGGTCGCTTTTTAATTAAGCGCCTCACGAGATCAGTACGTGGGGACATTCGCAGAAACTGCCGTCGATGCGGATTCGACAGTGCTACGGCGGCTCTGCTCTGTGATATCCCTCCGACGGTCACGTGGTCAGCTTTGTTCACACAAAATCCACAAAATCCATCGTTTCGCGGCACTCGCTGAAACCGAAACTGCGACTGGCCGCATTTAAAATCCCTCTAATTAAACAACCGTCGCACGCTGAAGCAAATGAGGTTTCTACAGGTTATAAGTAGGTCACTAGCTACTTATCGCAACGAAAAAAACAAGATGCTAAATTTTTCCACGGGGGACCCATAACCGACGGCGGAACTCGCTCGATTCGACATTGCGCATAGCAGCGTTTCTCTCGCCGTTGCAGCGCTGTACGTCTATACAGCGCTCGCTTCTGCTCGCTGCTGCCTCTGTTATTGTGTATGCGCGTCTACTACTACATCAAACTTCGCCGGCGAGCAGTGCGGGCGGGATGCCCGGCGGGTATACCATTTGCGCGACGCGCCGAGTTTATACCCCGGGGACAATCGTCGCGCCGCCCAGCATTCCGGCGACGCCACTGGCAGTGACATGCAAATCGGCAGACAGAAAGAGGGGGAGAGAGAGAGAGAGAGATAGCGTGACTTGGAAAGCGCGAGTGATGCAACGATTTACGAGCGACGCCATCAGGGATTTCCACCAGACGGCCGCTGCTGGAAATCGACGTCGCCAGCTCGTCCTGCCAAAATACGAAGCCAGGCGAGAAAACGACCGAAGCGAGAGCGGCTGAAGCTGTCGGCGTCCACAACTGCGACTGCAACCGGGCCCTTCTGAAGAAGGGCCCGGGCGCCGCGAGAGCACAGGCTCTGGCTCGAGGAACACGCGGCTCGCCGGGACGGCTCGCGAGGCCGTAGCAGCGAGTCAACTCCGCAGAATATACAAGAATATACAAACGCCAGTAAGAAATTCGCGGGGTACAAAAGACAGACTGCGAACGCCCTCGAACTCCAAATGGAAACAGATCGTTGTTGATAAGGGCTTGGGCCCGTATTCTGATGGGACACCGGCACTTTTCCGGCAGGGAATTATCCGTGACGTTATCCGAGAAGTTTTCCGCGACGTTTTCGCGCACGGCGCAAAAACTTCACGGATAACTCCGCGCTGAGCCAATCACGTGAAACCGCGTGAGAAAGCAACCCCGTCGAAAGTTCACGCACCCGGTACTATTTGGTTCTAAGTGTACATGTTGAACGAACGAGGGCGTGATAATAATTTACTTTGAGAACAACACAAATATATATACACACACATGTGTGTGTGTGTGTGCGTGTGCGTGTGCGCGTGTGTGTGTGTGTGTGTGTGTGTGTGTGTGTGTGTGTGTGTGTGTGTGTGTGTGTGTGTGTGTGTGTGTGTGTGTGTGTGTGTGTGTGTGTGTGTGTGTGTGTGTGTGTGTGTGTGTGTGTGTGTGTGTGTGTGTGTGTGTGTGTGTGTGTGTGTGTGTGTGTGTGTGTGTGTGTGTGTGTGTGTGTGTGTGTGTGTGTGTGTGTGTGTGTGTGTAGACAGAATAAGGGTTGGCAGTCAAGAAAACCTCGGACAGCAAAGGGGGGAATGTGGTAGAAACAGATGAAGAATTTTTTGAGTCAGAAAGAAAGTGGTGAAAACATGCCTTGTCGGGTGGGATCCGAACCCACGAACTCCTGAATACTGGTCTTCTGGAGGTCGTGGGTTCGGATCCCACCCGACAAGGCATTTTTTCCCCACTTTCTTTCTGACTCAAAAAATTCTTCATCTGTTTCTACCACATTCCCCCCTTTGCTTTCCGAGGTTTTCTTGACTGCCAACCTTTATTCTGTCTTAATTCACCGAGCCCCTCATTTCCCATTTCTGATTATATATATATATATATATATATATATATATATATATATATATATATTTCACTTTGCGTTGGAAGGCTGTGCGTTGCGCTTACACATTAGAAACGAAGGTGGTTTTGTTTTCTGAGGGGCAATAAGCTCACGCGTAAAATTAAGTCGTTTCACTGGGGCTATGCCAGCGTTTGCTGCCAAGCGAGGAAACCGCCGCTCCTCTAAACGCGGCATAGCAGCCCCTATTCTAGTACACTGTAACAGCAGTCGCTCACGTTTTAGCTCACCGAGTTGGTGCCGATGACGCTTCGGTCGTCCCGACCCTGCCAGCGCCTGCGCTGCGTTGGGCCACCCCAGTAACCCACTTCACTGCTCCGTGTAACTGGTCGTTCAAACTTACACGTCCTATTACGAGAAGGGAGTTCAGAACCGTGGCGTGTGCCTCTCTAGCGTGACGTGTGTGTCCAGTGCAGAGCTCTAGGGCAGAAATATCCAAACTGCAGTGAGTGGTTTATTGCCGCCGACTCGGTTCACTTCCGGGAACCAACCCAGCTTTGCAACGACTTGCAGAATCAGCGCGTAAAGCCCCAGACGACATAAACGATGGCCAAAGTGCGACAGCGACGCGAAGCCGGTTAGCTCGAAATAACCTTGCAGTGATCATGCAACCGTGAGGCCGAGAGCCACGACCGGCTGTCTGCAAAGCTGAAGGAACGTACACCCTTTTCTCAGAACACTAGCGGAAAGCGTCTGAGGAACGGAGGACGGTCGAAGCCTAACAAATGTATTTATTTCAAGACGGGAGGTAGGGGGGGGGGGTACATTTATTTCGGACTAACAGCCATTCCTCGAAGTTACGTCGTCATTCAAGGCTCACAAGACACTACCAGCCCTAACTAAAGGTTGGGCAGCGTTGCATATCTTTCCAGCGGAAGAAGCAGCATTGTTGGCGTCTGAAAATACAGGTGCGGCAGTACATGAGGAATTGGGTTGATTGATTGCAGGGTTTAACGCGCCGACGCAACGCAGGCGATGAGGCGCGCTGTAGTGGAGGGCTCCGGGTTAATTTTGACCATCTGGGGATCCTTAACGTGCGCCGAAATCTCGTACACGGGTGATTTTGCTTTTCGTTTCCATCATGAGGTATTAGGACACGCTGACCCCGAAGAAACACTGCTGCCTGCAATGCAGTGACGCAATTTTCATTCAAAAAGAAAATTAAATGTCGTTGAGAAGGGCTACCACATAATGGATTTTACACTATACTGAACAAGCTGTGTAGCGCCGTAAAAATCACCGCGACGCAGTGTTGACGGCGACTTAGCAAGTAAGAATGACACCGGGCTTGTAGTGGCAACTGTTTTCCGGAGATCTACGGCCGCCATAACGCCAGCGTCGAGATTACGCCAACGCGTTCACGAAACGCGCTCTCTCGAGCGTTGAAAAGCAGACGAAATGGGACTCGTGATGGGCTCCCCACCCAACCGCCTTAGCGCCGCCAACTTACCCTAAGACCGCTCCCGCGAGAGTAAGGGCGCGGAATCGGGTTTCAGCTCTCGGACCCCATCGAGCTAAGCCCGACGCGCAAAGGGACGCCATAAAACCTTCCCTAACTCCGCTGAAAAACCAGCAAAGCGGGTGCTCGAACCTCCACTCCGCAACAGGGGCTTAATATATTCACCGCCCGCTATACGAGCGGCATCGCGGGCGCAGCGGCTTCGTCGCGCATGCGCGCAAGAAGCAGAGTGGCAGCAGCACACTTGCGCAACAATGGGCCGGTCATTAAAGGTGCACGAGACGGACTCCCTTCTCGGCGGCGGCTTACGCGGCACAGCTGCGGAGCAGTGGATCAGGATAAACCGCTGCGCGTCGGGCTCTGTTGGGCAAGCCCGGTAATTTACGTGGCACGCCGAGACTTGGCAAACACGCGTCGTCGTGACAGCTGCCCAGCGCTGCGCGTAGCACGGCAGCAAACGGGCGACCAAGGGTGAAGTAGCTACAGCTCTCAACGGCGTCCCAACCCGTGAAATATAAGCCTTCGCGGTGGTGCTTCACACAAGCGAGAAGGGCGGTGGCGATAGTTTTACACCCGAAAGAAAGCGTATACGTGCGACCTCAGTCTGTCCTCCACTTTATGTGCACCCTCGACTCGGCTTAGCGGAGGCTACCGCAATGCCTTTGCAAGCGAAAATTGCTTTCAAGGATCTCCTCGAGTGGAGGAGGAATTCAAAATACGGGGGTCTCTCTCCCTTCTCTGTCGCTCTCTCCCTCGTACATATGGCGTATGGTAGCCCAGATAGTGTTTGTTCAAGACGTAGTGAAAAAATTAAAGCCGTTCCACTCAATGTGAAAGCATGACGGAAATGCAGAGCAGTGATTCGCCATAATGGGTTGTAGCGCCGTTATCCGCTCACTGCTACCACCCAATGCAATTCCAATTCCCCCTCCGCTTGAAACTGCGCCAGCGGGAGTTTCGTTCTTTTTGTGCTTGCTTTTCCTCCGGCACGTGCCGGCGTTGCACTGCCGCTTTTTTTCTTTTAGTATCGTAAAAACCAACCCAACGAGCGTTCCTAACCAAATGAACGAGGGCGCTGCCGGTTAGCTACGTATATTTTGCCTCAAATGTACTCGCAGTTTTCTTGGCGCTAAACAACGGGGAGGTGTACGAGAAGCGCCAGCGGTTCACGAGTTTCGAACGCTTATGACTATACAAATTAGGGCCGTACCCAGAGGGGGGGTTTAGGGGTTCTAACCCCTCCCGAAACTTTTTCCAGGCAGCCCGTAAGCAATACTTACTGTTGCTTTCAGCAAAACTACCCCGTTCCCAAAATCCATAACCCCCCCCCCCCCCCCCCCCCGAAAAAAAATTCTGGCTACGGCCCTGATATAAACTGCTTGGCTACGAAGCCTCTGGGTTACGCCGCGACGACAGCCGCTATGACGGAACGCCGTGTGGGTCTACTTGGGTCCAGCGAGCGAGCTACGACGACAAGGAGAGCCCCTAAAGTGCTCTGCACTTAAAGGGACCCTGCAACACTTGCCATCGACTACTAGTAATGTATTTTGGGATAAAGTCTATTTTCCCAGAAATCTCCTCCCGCAAGAATTATGAAAATCCGTTCAGAATTAACGAAACTACGCGCGATGAGAAATCGCGCATAATCGTTCCCTCTCAACTCGACCGCGGACAACGTGACGAAAGCTGCGCGCTCTCTCCCGGAGAGGGGGGGCGGCTCGCGGCGTTCCGGCGGCCTTCGATATACCACATGCCGGGTAGTTTTCTCCTTTTCTCCGCAACGCGGAGGGGCCTATTTCCGGTCTGGTGCCACAAAAAAGCAGGCATGGTGCCTGCTCGCAAGTGCGCGCTCGGTCTGGTAGGGCGTTTTTTGAAGCAATAAACGTTTGTAGTCGAGTGTTCCCGTTGAAAGGGAAGTATTGAGCTCATCACTCAAACTCCGCGCGCACTCAAAACACAAAAGAAACGGAAAAACTGTGCCTACAGGTTCAGGCATATATGAGGTTCGTACACAGCGATGACGACGACGGAAATGGGAGAATCTAGCCGCGAAGTTGACCAGTGACAGCCGATCGGGCAGCCATGGCCTATGTGACGTCCCTTAGGCCATGCCAGGGGTTGCATAATGAGGACAACTGAAGAGAGAGCGGTTGGTTTTTCCGCGTCTTTCACATCGATTTGCGCGCTCACCGCTTCACGTGCACGTGTAATATTTGGCTCAGGTATTCCTGGCAGTGTAATCTAAACATCGCGCAGGTTTACTTGCACTGCTCAAAGAGTGTTGCAGGGTCCCTTTAAAGGAGCCATGAAGAGAAAATGCAACTTCGTTTAATTTGAAAGAACTGGGATTCAGTATCTCACTCAGCTTCATTACAGCCACAAAAGATGTTTTTTAACGAAAAAAAAAAGGAAGAAGTATTTACAAACTTTCAAATTTTGCGCCACAGTGACGTGTTATGAGCAAGAATGACGTCATACGGGCCAAAAATAAAACATAATTTTCAGTGCGTTAACTGCACGTTAGCATTCAAGTGATGAGGTCAAATGGAACTAGAGGCCCCATTACAGACGTCCAGTCATGTGTCGTCACGACAGGTCAGTTAGGCGGCCGCCAATTGCACAAACAAGGTTCTGTGACGTCATAGAAAAGTTGCGGGAAATTGGCTAGGGGTCGCGACTGCTTCACACGTTTTCTTTAATATCTCCGTCATTTGTTCGAAGATTGCGATGGTATTGGTATCATTGTTATCGGGACTAAGCAGTCTTTCTAATGAACCCAACTTGTATTTTGTCTTCATGGCTCCTTTAAAAACAATGTTTCGGGCAAATTGCATGAGGCGGTTTATCAGAACAGCTCCGTGCCAGGCGACGGTCGTTTAGATGAGAGACCGCGTGAGCTGACAAAGTGCCGTGCCTCGTAAACGTAACGACCAGCCACCTGCGGCGAATTGTCTGGCGACCATACCTGACAACTATGTTCAACACCGTCGCAGCTGAACTGCGTATACGCTGCGCTATCGGGAGAGGAACGCTAAAATTTTCGACCACGGAATCGGTGTACGCAAGAACATTTGCGAAAACCTCAGAACAAGAGGTAAAAAGACGACTTCATTTTTTTGAACGTTTTTGCCTCTGCGTTTTAAAAAGTGGGACAACCAAAAAGGGGAGGTTCTTGGAACGAGGGCTCCGCTGTCACCTGCCGACGCCAAGAGAAAGGCGGTCTTGTTGTCTGCCAGGTGGCGGCGGCCGCGGCGGCGGCGGAGGAGAAGGAGGAGGAAGCAAGCACAGCAGCTGTGGCCGCTGGAAATGAGAACGAAAACGCGAAAAATGCCAGGAATCCCGAGGGCAGCTTAACAGCGACCAGTTTTCAGTGGTCTCTCTCTCTCTCTCTCTCTCTCTCTCTCTCTCTCTCTCTCTCTCTCTCTCTCTCTCTCTCTCTCTCTCTCTCTCTCTCTCTCTCTCTCTCTCTCTCTCTCTCTCTCTCTTCCCTCTCAAAAAATAAGATTCCGGATAGGCATTTCGGAGTTAAAGCCGGCCAGCACACGCTCCCTTGCATTTCACACGACGCTCAGACGAGAAGCAACAGAAAACGTCAGCGCGCAAAGGCAGAACGACAGAAAGACGCACACAGACCGACCACCGCGTATGGGGGCTGGCGGGAAACACGACCGCGCGTTAAAAATTTCGAGCGCAAATAACGGTAATCATAAGAGCGCGCAGACACAGGGGATCAAATATGTAGCGGAGAAGAATGAGAGAAGAGAGGGAAAGGTAGAGGTTGCGAAAGGCCGGGTTTCCTCGCGTCAGCGGGTGGAAGAGCGGGCGGCGGACGCGCTCGTGGACAGGGAACAATTACGCCGACATTCGCCGGCCGAGGCAAGCGAGAGTGAAGGCAACGTGAAGGCGAGGTTCGTCACAGGCCAGCAGGCAGCCCGTACCTTCGCTTTCTCCTTCGCTCGTAGCCGCCCGCAGAGGTGGCTATTATTACCCTGGCAAAGCGCCATCCAGTTGCCAGGGCGAAGATGGATGACGCCTCGCGCGCGCTGATCGCGATATCCGCCTCCATAAAAGCCACCGAGTACCCCGTCCGAGGCGCGCTAATTTCCACGCCTGCGTGCACCGTTTCATAATTGCGCGTATACACGTACGCATAGACGTATATGAGGGATGAGAGGGACACACAAAAAAAGAGGAATGGGGGATGCAGAGGCTCGACGCACACCGCCATTGGTGGGAAGAATGTAATTAATAATTAAGAGACCGCAACAGAGCTCTGACCACATTACGCGCAACTGATTTCATTTTGCCGCCTCGGGGAGGGGAAAAAATGAAATTAATGCCGAAACGCGCAAGGCGCGGTCATGTCACACCACCCAGAGACGTCGAAATACTGTATTAATACGCCGCGCTAGGGGGAAAACGTTAGCCGCAGCTACACAATGTGCGAATGATTCACTGTGTAATGTAGAATTATTACGCAGATGAAAAGAAAAAAAAAACGCAGCCCGACTACGTTCTTTGAACGAACATACTGCGAGTATCACGCACACACACAGAGTTCAGTTTGACGTTGCTGCTAACCCTCGGTAAAATTCCGGCCCCTCTGTTCGCGGCCTTCTATTTCCTCGTTCAGCCTCTGGAGGCCTTTCAGTCTAAAAGGCAACGAGATGAAATCTGCTCAGATTAGCGTCATTTCATTCCCTTGGCGACATTTCGTAACCGAGGCCGGCATGCCGTTTTCCCTGCAAGCGTCGATTGCCCCGGCGGACTACTAGCGTGCCTTTTCTCATAACTGCTCCGACTCCCAGAAGTCTGCATTTCTTGGGAGTTATGTTGGGAAATTGGTTTCCCAAGAACCACGTTAACAGCGGAATGCTTCATTCAAAGCCAACACTACACCTGCTATACACGCGTCGCTGTCATCAGTTACACGGATGAAAAAAAATAATAAAATTAAATCGAACCTAGCTGATTTTCGCTTGGGAACAGGAAAAAAAAAAACTGCGCAGTTTACAAAGCACATTTGCGTCCATTTAAATATACACTTACATATCCCCGGTTCACCCTCGGCACGCAACGATTCCAACGAACATATGGGATAGAGAGAGAGAGAGAGAGAGAGAGAGAGAGAGAGAGAGAGAGAGCTCGTTATTGAAAAAGCAGAGTTTTGCCTACGTTTGTAATCACCTAGATGTTTCTATGCTAGGGGTCGGGGATGCGGGGAAAACAGATCCTAGACAGTGCAGAGAAAAAACAAAGAACTGGCGTGGCTTGGCGGGCTATTTTTCAGATGGTGTCACAGGATTCACAATTTTAAGATGTGACCAATGTCCTCCAAATAAAAAAAACTAACTTTTTAGATAGAGCCTGACGCTGCTCTGAGGGGCAAGTCCATGGTCCTAGGATAGTCTTCAAAGTTACCGCCCCCTGATCTGGGCGCTCAACACCTTCAAAAAAAAAAAGAAACCACGGAATCTTGGTGCCAAGTAGGCCACACATTCTAATAAAATATGTACAACGGTTTCTACAGAAGAACAGTTGTCGCAATACGGGTTGGTCGTCAGTCCGAGGCGAAAAAGGTAACTGTTGGTGCAAGCCGAGTCCAGTCGTAGGCGATGACATAATGTCTCTAGGCTACGAGGGAGCTGTCTTGGAAGTCTTGATTCCAACTCCGGGTCAACCACGCGCAAAAAGACTTCGCGATCCGGTTGGTTACACCATAGCCGGTTTCTTTCAGTTACTGCAAAGCGATGCGCCATGGTAGAAGCCTCCGTTTTTGTAGGGAACACTTTACGGTATCTTCTGTGGCTAAGGCCCATACAGGCCGCTTCATCGGATTTTTTATTTCCATGCGTGTGTGCTTCATAAAGAAACGAAGATCGCGTAATTTTGCTTGCTTCGCCGAGCTCAACGCTATAGCAGTTACACATCTTTTACTCTTAATAGCGTAGTGAGCGTCTGGACAAGCCGACAAACATTTCCTTCCTCAATCCTGGAGCGAGGCAGGCTAAGAACGACACCGGAGACGGGTAGACTAATTTCAGCTAAAAATGGGGTCATTTAAACAGAAAATGGTTCGCATTGCATTGCGACGCACACCGCCACTGCTCCCAGCGCGAATCACAAGCCCAGGAAGGTTGCGGCATTCGCACGAAGACCTGCTCCCTTTTAGGAGCAGGTGCGGAGCAATTCAATCGCTTTGCTTCTGTCGTCATTCTTGTCCCGCGAGAAAGCGAAATCAACTGAGTTACCTGCCGAGGCTGATCACTACGCTTTAGGTTAACCAAAAGAGTGTCGCGTCAAAAAGTAAGGTGCTTAGAGAGCATGGATCCACCGCGCAAAAAGCGACAGAGGACGAGGGCGAAGAACCGACGGGACAGCTGTGCGGCTCGTCCCTTGTCGCTTTTCGCGCAGTTAGAACCGCGCTGAACAAAACCGCTTACTTTTCGAGCCCGGCCATGACACCTCTAGGTCAATCGAAGTAATCTCATATCACTGCACGCGAACTGAACACAATTATAGACACATCCCGCGCAATTATTTCCCCCTTTCTAATATTTTGCTTTTCGCTCGTTAGTCATGTCGACCACGAGTCACTAAAGGGTCACAATGAACACCGATTGCATCACCTACCCCGGTTAGAATAAAGTTGGCCACTGCAGATAATCGCCAGATTACAGCACAGGGTCCCGTCCTGCATTGAGGCGGCATTTTTACAAGTTTTTTCAGCGCCCCAGCTTACAGCGACTTCCCTACACAGCACGCACGTGCGCGCACAGCACGCCGGCGGAGGAGGCGATCAACCCGAGCCGCCAGACCGCAGAGCGGGGCGAGAGAGAGAGAGGGAGATGAGCGAAGAGGAGGGGCATTCCTCGAAACGACTCGATTGACGGTGACGTCAGGGAAAACACCACCGCCGCCACCTCCACCGACGCGCCCATGAAAAGTTCGCGTGCAGCTTCAAAAGAGGCTCTCTCGCCCTCTCTCCACCTCCGCCCACGCCTCCGGCCTGCTCCGGAGGCCAAGCGAGCCCGAAAGGAGGCTCACGCAATTTCCGCGTGAAGGGGAAACTCCGCGCGCTGACGCATCGCGGTCAAGGTCACGCGCGCAGCATTGCAGCACTAGTGCTGGTGGTGGTGGTAGTAGCCAGGCGGCCAGCGCGGTCGATTGCTGCTGCCTTCCTCGACGACGCAAAACGAGGAAAGGGAGAGGGGAGCGGACGCCGAAGCGAACGAGGACCCCCGAAATTATGTAAGCTTCCCCCTCTCGGGAAAGGAGAGAAAGGAGGAAAGACGCGCTTTGAAAGGAAGCCCGCGGAGGAGAGAAATTCTCGTTTCGCTGTTCTCCGGGCTCGCTTTCTAAATCCCGGTTACCATTTATAGAAAAAAAGGTGTTTGCTAACTATACGAAATAGGGACGCTGCTTTCAGTGAAGAAAGAGAAACGAAACAAAAGAAATAGTAGTGGAGAGATTGTTGTATTGGCGAAGAAAAAAAGTAAAGTTTTACGTTTCCCAGATGCTAGGCCAGTGGTATTCCATTTTGGATCAGAGCGGGGACCCCCGAAGGCATCAGCGCCGGCGAACTAAAAACTGTACGAGCGTTCTCCAGTATTTCAAACTACTGATTTCACATTTTCGCGCTGTCGGACAAAAAGACAGTTTCGAAAAATAGCTAGCTGCGAGATGGCAAAGGACGACCAACGAAAGGCTCCTCCACACCACCCGTCGAATGAGGCGTAGTCTGCCCGTTGAAGAAACGTGCGTTCAACGCGTGGGAGGGACGGCGCTGGCATGTTTCTGCCGCGCAGATCTCACCGCGGGCGGCCTAGCCTAATGAGGGCGATGTTTCACCGGCGCAGCGAGAGAAGCGGTTTCTTCTCGGGCAGCAAGGTCCCGCGAGAACCTTGTACCAGCCATGCGAGGCACAAGAGGGTGATGTAATAGAGGCAGACCTGACGAAACACGGCCCATAGCTCGTTGCACTTTCCGTGCTGGCACGTCCTGTTGACGAGCCTTTCGTCGGCGTCCGTCTCTTTGTCACGACATCCACCGTCGTTTGCGCAGTAACAAATATGAAGCCATGTGTACAAAGCAACGAAGTGCTTCACGACTGCTCATGTCTGCTTCTGCTGGTATCAAATCTCGAGAGAGAGAGAGAGAGAGAGAGAGAGAGAGAGAGAGAGAGAGAGAGAGAGAGAGAGAGAGAGAGAGAGAGAGAGAGAGAGAGAGAGAGAGAGACTTCAGAACCAGAAGAAACCGGAGCTCGGCAAAAGCTTGAAAGCTTGAAGCAAAATGAAAGACAAGATACCGTCCGAGGCCCGAGGATCTACCGTCCTATGGGGCAGTGGTAAGGTCGGCCATGCTGCAGCCCTTGCAATCGGAAACACGCCTCCCAAATCGGCCGAAGGCGTGAAAATGCCCTAGCAGCCTCGAGGTTGCTGAACAGGGCACGCGAAACGATGGAGAGAAATGGCCTCGAACCTAATACCGAGGGACGCACCTACGAAGAAAGCTCCGAAGCTACAAGTCGAAGACAGCAGGACAAGACGTGATTGGGCGTCATCGAGGCCAGGGCTAGAAGCTTCGGAAGGCTCACCCGGTTAGTTCACTATACTACACGCGTGAGCAGAGTCTTCAACGCGGTAGCCGGTGACATCCCGGTTACCACAGCCTCAATGTTTGAAGCTGAAAATTCTGGAAGAAGCCTCCAATCAAGAGCGGGAGCCACATGGATTCCATAGTTGATCTTTATTACTGTCTATCTAGCATACAAACGCAAGCTGTATTACTCTCGGCAGGGCTAACGGCGCGTACAGTTGGTGCGTTCCAAGAACCTACAAGTGACGAAATGGCTGCATGCGTCACGGAAAGAGAAAAGCTGTTCTACACTCCTAAAGCTAACTTTTCGCTCCCAAGCACATGCGCCCCAGTGCTATCGCGTTCGAAACTACTCCCCAGACGCAGCAGCTAAACCGGGGACGTATGAGAGGCGTGCTGAGGTCGTAGAAGACATTTATGACCTTGCTCTTTCTCTCAAAAAGGAGGACACTCTGCCTTCCATGCATGGTCATCCATCTTGCCCTGCTAGGCGGGGCGGGGCCAGAGCCCGATAGGTCGCCTCAAGGCTATTGATTACCTCTCAGCCTCGCGCGAACTGTAGAGAGGTGGGTTTCGCAAACTGACACGCTCGGGTCACTTTCTCTCGATTAAAAAAGAAAGAAAAGAAGAAGAAGACGAAATAGGTTATAACAAAGCAATAAGAGTGTGATAAGCTTTCTGCTAACATCTAACTTTTTTTGTCTTTCAAGTTCTTGGACACGTCGGCGTAATAGGTGCGCTCCCTAGGTGGCCGGAATTACTCCGGCACGATCCCCTACCACTCTCATTCCGTCTTGTGTGTCCCGGTGTTCTAAATTTCAAAGTGACGTATTAGCGCTTCGTTATGAAATGAAAATTCAGGAAAGAACTAGCGACCTGTGAGAAACACTCTGCAGGATGACGCCACGGTCTTCTTTCTCTCGCAAAAAAAAAAAAAAAAAGAAGAAAGAAAGCGCGAGCACAAAAAGGACAACTGCCAGGGAATGGAGGAAAACAGCCAAGGCTTTCGCTCAGTCTTAATTTTTAATTTTTTTTGCATCGTCGTCTTGTGTAATCCCTTTCAGGTAAGTCAAGGTCACAGTTGCGTGAGCACGCAGCGCCTGGGTGGCCGTCCCTTCAATTCATTACTGCATTAATGCATCAACGTCGACGTATTGAACTACTGGGTCATTTACAAGGGACCAGCTTTGCGCAACTTCGCGTTCCGACGACAATGACGTCATTCCTTGCTTCCAAACCGATAACCCAAGAGCAGCAAAAATTCCAGCATTGCATAGCCAACATTATGCAGACGTACACAAAGATCCGATTTTTTCGTGTGTGGTGACTGTCTTCAAAATGCACGGTCAAGATGGACGGTCAACGGTTCAACCTAGAATATATCCACATATACGTCACTAACGCACTTAAGAAACGGGACGAAGCACAACGCCAACATCGTGCCTATAACACCCGACGCGAGTTGAATATCTACAGCGACAAATGAGCCGTGAGAACGGAAATGTAAACCCTGACATTTCTATAACGTAAACTTAAACGTCTCTATATTTCTTTCGGTGAAGACCGAAATTCGGTACGGCACGGTTGTCTGTTTCCCTGCCGCGGTGGCTCAGTGGCTAAGGCGTTGAGCTGCTGAGCCCAAGGACGCAGGTTCGATTCCCGGCCGCAGCGGCCGCTTTTCTGGTGGAGGCGAAAAGTGAAAACGCCCGTGAGCTCGAGATTTAAAGATCCCCAGGCGGTCAAAATTAACCCGGAGCCCTCCACTACGGCGCGCCTCCTCGCCTGCGTTGCGACGGCGCGTTGAATCTCGTAATCAATCAAAATATGTGTTCCAACGATCCCATTTCGGGGTTCAGTTTTCCATTCGTTGCAGGCTTTACAGGCAGTTCGCACTGACGGAGGTGACGGTAGAAAACGCGCGATGAATACTAAGCGAATTCAAAAAGAAAGAGTCGGCGCCTGTCCTTATCCGCGCTATAAACGCCCGCATCATTGTATAATTCGTGACGCAACGGGACGTTGATAATACCTGCGTGCCGTTTTCCTACGCGGCAACTACTCTTTCTCGTCCGTTTTGTGCGCCGGAAACTTCTTTCGGCGGGCCACGAAAGCGAGTGGGAAAACGCTAAATTTTCAACGAAAAAAAGAAAAAAATCACCGCGAGGCAGGATCGTTTACGACAAGGCCAGCCGCCTCCGTTGGGCCACCTTCAGTCACGTTCGGAGATCGTGAGGGGCGTCAACGCCACTAATCCGATTATTGCGCACGCAGAAAAGAAAACCGAAGCTTTGTCCAGCAATTAATTTTCGGGCCGAAGCCCCGTGCACAAGCTCACGAGACAGAAAAAGAGTTTCTCTGAAAGGCAGCGCATGCGAACCTGCCTGATTCCC
The DNA here is from genome assembly GCF_048455015.1 of Haemaphysalis longicornis. Lineage (NCBI taxonomy): Eukaryota > Metazoa > Arthropoda > Arachnida > Ixodida > Ixodidae > Haemaphysalis > Haemaphysalis longicornis. Next base: position 182,762,173 of record NW_027526295.1, read on the forward strand.
TTATTATGGATGCTAAGCAGGTGCTTTGAGAGAGAACCTTTTTTTTTCAAAATTACCCTGGGCCGTCGCTCGCAAGCGTAAAGCGCCGGAGAAAGTTTTGGTACAGGACACATTCCCGCTGAAACAACTAACGCCGGCTGTAACGGCTCAAATATATATATATATATATATATATATATAGAGAGAGAGAGAGAGAGAGTCACGGTTACCTCCTTCTCCGAACGAACTGGTGCGAGCGCAGCAAATGTGACTACAGATTTAGGACGTGTTCGTGACACACAACTGTCTATTATCGACCTACTTTACAGCGCACAAGGACACAAAGTGGACGCGGCGGATCTGGCACCGTTACCTGTATATAGCATTTTTTAAAAAAAGCTTAAAGTAACAATAAAAGCAAACTCGATCAATCAAAACTACGGCGCGTGCCATGCATGCTATACCACACGACAGCTCACAGTTGCCACGCTTAAATTTGTTTGTCAGCATGACGCGGTAAAACGCTCTTGGGAGAGTTGGTTCGTGATTGATTGTAGAATTAGGCCTAGCGCAGAGAAGTATCCCGTCTATCACCATCCTTGACGTCGCAGCGCGCTAAGCCTATACTTCTACAACGTGGACTTGGTCTATACCTTACCTTCATCCATGAAATATATATTCTACAGGAGTGCGACGACGATGGCACTCGTTGCAACCGCGCGAACTTTCCATTTAACCTCTCTAGCATTTGTCGTCTGGCAACACGATGCAAATCCCACAGCCCATAACACGGGACTTCCGATCACAATTTCAAGTTTCCTTATTCTCACAAAATGAAGTGAAAGCTAACGAAGCCAATGCGTCATGGCGTACAGTCGTGCGCCTTCTTAGCATGAGCAACGCTTTCCGCACTTACTGTCTTCTCCATTCTTAGCGGAAGTCTAGTCACAACTTTGGCACCGCTCTGAAGTTAAAGGTGCTACTCGAGTCTTCCACACATGGTTTCAGTGGTTTGAGTCATTTTACGCCAGAATGTTCAAGCTATGCCTCGCTAAAGTAGAATATATATCGTGTGGGCGACTGTACGTGTGTACACGTATACTTACGGAACACTTGGCGAAGTTCGATCGCATCGCCGAACGACTCATTTCACCAATAACCCCGTTCGTGCAGGCTTCGATCACGCGGCATGGAGCCGACCAAGTTGCGCGTGCACGCCATTCATTTCGCGCCAATCTCCCTCAGCATGACCGAACTGGCGCATTCTTAAAAATCAACTTAACCGCCTGTCCACGCATACTGAAGAGGGAACTGCGGTAACCGCAGAGCTTACTTTGAAGGTCGCGCAAGCCCCGGGCGCACGACATCAGGAGAGCGAAGGCACACCTGCCGTTGAAAACGAACGGCGAGAACGTGACGTCTGGTTACACGGGAGGTAACGGACCTCCACGAGGCCGCGACAGGCACGACGAAGCAGCAGCAGCACTAAGATGATTCAAACCGCACTGCCTTTTTAGCTCGCTTTAAACAGAAAGAACAACAATAAAGGGAGCAGGTGTTCTCTCGAGGCTGCGTCCGCATTGCTACTTAACAATATGGTGCCCGCGACAATTATACTCACGCTAAGATATTCCCCGCGAGCCTGCAAAAGATAATAAGCCCGAATCCGCACTGAAGTCTGCAAACCACCGAGTCAAGTAGGCGGCAGCTGCGCGGCAAAATGAGTCTCACATTGCGCCACTTCCGAACACGATACCACATCTCTCTTGTCCAGGCGGCGAACCACGATTGTTTCAGTAATTATTAAAAAAAAAAGGCTCCTCCTTTATTTCCCTCGTCCCTTCTTCCAAATTAACTTCGTAGGTTCCGAACTAATCTAGCACGCGTAGGGAGTGAGATTTAGTACCAAGGCTGCTGCGACGCCCTAACCACTGTAACGCGGACGTAATTAGGTGCCCGTTCGATTGGGCAAGTGCAGAAAGGAATGCAATTTCGTAACGAAGCAAAAAGAATAAGAACAGCGGCGAAGCTCCGAGGACGTGTGCAAGCTATTGTACGGAGCCGACCGCTCAAGCGCTGCTTAATTTACCCCTCGAGTAGTCGCGACAAGCAAAGGAAGCTCATTCAACTGGAACGACATTTAGTTAGCGCTCGTGGAAGCGTTATTAATCGGCTCGGTTAGGTAACCGTGCTCCGCAAACGAGCGAACACAAGAGGGATGGAGAGGGGGGAAGGCATAAAGAAACTGAAGTAGCGAAGATGCAAGAAGAAAGAAACAAATTGATGCACTACCAGCAAGAGTGCGCGCGCTGAGGCGCGAATACTCGGTCTAGTTAGAGCGTCGTCGTGGTGCGACGAAGGAACGGTCAGGGCACGGGCGGCCACGGAAATTAATACCGGATAGGGAGACGGAGGTGAGCGAAGCGGGAATGAAGTGTGTTGCCGGTGCTGCGGGAACAGCAGAAAGAACGGAAAGATGGGGGGGAAAAGGAATGGGGAAACGCGGAGTCCCTGGTGGAACGTGAGAGCCGTCGATAGTAACGCAAGGTCGGTCTCAGCAAATGGAGAGGCGGCTCTCCCGGGCACTTAGCGAGGCGCCAGGGCGGCCAACCGAAGTATAGAGCACAGGGGAACTCCGGAAGTATTAAGATGAATACGGAGGAGGGCGCAGTGGAAGGGGGTCCCGAGAGAACGAGTAGCTCTGCCAGGACGACGGAGGACTTAATTCGGTACGAAGGAGAAGGCGCTGGTAATTGGAAACGGCACGGAGTCGGACCTCTGGGAATGAGGCGAGGTATACGAGACGAGGGCAGCCAGAACATAGCTTAACCATATGTCACCTCCTAATTAAAAAAAAGAAAAAAAAGTTCGCCTCGCGTTTAGAAAGAAAGCAAGACTAAATGGAAACTCGAGGTGGTTGTTGTTCTGTTTTCGTTTATTCAATAGCCTCAAGGAAATTCGAGGTGCGGGGAACGTTATAGAACAATATAAGCAAAACCAAGGAGTGTCCACTTATCGTGTCCGTAGGCACGCATGAGGGACCGAGGTATACGCCTACCTATGAGTGCTCAATGAAATGACGCATGCGCTTAGGACACACGAAATTCAAGGTGACTCCTATACAGGAAGCGATGAAAGGTGGTGGTATTACCACACACGGAAGAATACCTTTGAGCAATCCGCACTTACACTGCTTAATCCGGTAGCGTCGATTTCTTACTTTCCAGTTCAGACTAGCGACGAAATTCGATAGCAGTGGCTGCAACATCAAAGTTTTCGCTTTCGCTTCTCATGGGTAACTTGAGTCATCTATGCACTCAGCAACCCCAAAGCAAAGATGAATTCACCCCCACCCCCTATTTTATTTAGTGCATCAGAACTCAGTTACCCATAAAATGGGCGGAAAAAAATACCCGGAATTATTCGAGCATTTTTGCTCCGTCAGATACTCACCTATTTTAAAACCTATATAATTGCAATTCTTATTGAGACATAACTTTAACGCAGCGTAAAGCGGCTACTTAGCAACAAGCCGCTTAACTTTAATCCACCGTCATCATCGCCACAGACAGAAGTGCCGACAACTTAGCAAACACACACACAAAAAAAAAAAAGCGCGCTAACACACATGATCCGCCCCCAGGACGTCACTTATAGCCAGCCACTCAGCTGCCTCCTCCACGCCCCTAGCGACGTGTCGACAGGATGCAACAGGTGTCCCCCGCAGCGCGGATCGAACGACGGAGCTCGGACAGGCGCGGATACCGTTACGCAGCTCCTGCGCTCAGGCGAGCCACACGATTCCCCTGGCCAGACGTCGAGACAATGGGCACTAGCACCGGTTCCCACGGACAAGAAGGGAAACTCGAGAGACGACGGGTCTCGATGAGCCACTCCTCGCATTTCGCGTTCTGGACACCGGATCGACGTCGAGACAGCGCGGAACGATCGTTGATTACGGAATGCGGGACACCGGTTCTCTTTGTTTCTTTCATCCACCCGTCTAACTGTTTCCTCGGTTCCGTGTAGGGATCGCTGATTACCACACGCAATAGCTCTGTTCGGGCGGAAAACATCGAGGTGTACCTCCTCCACTTTGCCCGCGTGCAAGTGCAGTTAATTTCCCACGCCGAGGTACAGCGTCGTGTCTTTCTTAACGACGTCTTTTGACGTCGGAAATTCGAGCACGCAGGCCGGAAATCACGCTTGCAGCGCCAGATTTAACGGGAAACGCGCTCCTTTGTTCGCGCGCGTAGAGAACACGAAGAGCGGAGCGAGGCTCTTGTTCTTGCAAAAGAGACAAGATAGTTCACTGTCAAGAGGGAATAGCAGAACAGCCTGTGTGAATGACGGTGACGTGAAAGTATATTTACCAGCTTACGTACGTTTCGTTAATCGAATTGGCGCATGCTGTTTCAAATTTCTAATCTTTTTACGGGAATAATTTGAAGCGAATTGGATGGAACGGGTGCAGCTTTTTGTAGTGTTTTTGTTGTTGTTATTGTTTCACGCTTCAGTGTGCCCTGCACACTCCACACCCCTCGGCCTGTTGCAGTAATCCTGACGAAGCATGGGCACGTTCGGATTTTTCGAAGAGTGTTACTTGACGTCAGCGGCGAAAGATTTGTTCAGGCTTCCTCGCAGTCGATGTCAAGGCATGCAGCGGATTTCGACACCAGGCTCTGGCTTTCGCACGACCTCATAAGCGTCCTTCGCGAATTGATGGTCAGGCGGCAAACCTTCGGTCCGTCGCGTCGCGGCGCGGCGCGGCGCGATGCCTACAACACGAGTTCGTGTAAGCGCTCCGAGTCAGAATACTCCCCGAAATTATCTGACCACTGTATTTCCACCTCCCCTTCTCTCGGCCTTTTTTCGTCCGTGCAATTTACACACCGGATAGATATATTAAAATGTAAAGACAGAAATAAAAAGTGTAGGTGTGCTGAGAAAAATGGTTCTTTGGAGTCCTGTATGTACCCGTATTTTTATGTAGATATTACACTAAACGAACCCTTAGACATTACTAAAGCAGAAAAATGGATACTGTTTCTGCGCAGGATCTCGTTTTTTTATATATATATATTTTTACCGGTGATGTATAACACCCCCCTGACCACAAAGTTATTTCTGGCTACGCTACTGCATACCGCTATAGGTTTCGTTGACCGTGGAACTCGTTATGCCATCTCACTACTGCAACAGACGTGCTTCTCGTACGTGCTTCTCGGCACGTTTTACGGTACGCCAAGGCAAACATACAGGGGGGATTACAAGGAATGCGAACAACGGAGCGCACAGCCTCCGACGCTGTGGCTGCAAAGTCAGGGCTGCAAAGCCAGGGAATAGCGCGCATGCGCACTTCTTCGATAGCGTGGCCTACATTTTTCGAAATGTTTCATCAAGAAGCGACGCCGGTCGTTTATTTTGAGGCGCCTTCTCACGCTGCGTCGCCTCTGAGCAGGATGATCGTTAAGGGACATCATGCTAGCTACAATCAGCCTGCTGCGCGCTTGGCTCCCGAGTGTAGTAGATAACAGGATGCTCAGCGGCGGCAGAGCATAAAAAGACGCCTAAAAAAATGACCGGCGTCGATTCTTTATCAAGCATTTCCCCTAACAGTACGCCACACTCTCAGACGCTGTCTCAGGCGCCGTGTACTGACAGTGCTGCCAGGCGGTGTAGCATGCGTCGGAGGCTGTGCGCTCCGTCGTTCTTATTTCTTTTGTTCCCCCCGGTACAGGTACACCAATCGAACGAAACCGGAGAATCCGACCAAAATCTGCACGGAGACAAGGTGTCCCGCGACGACAGTATACCTGCTCTCGTAGCCGCACGCTTTGTGTCAAGGCATAGACCGAACACGGCGCAGGACAATGACACCAAGTTCAAGGGCGACGTGGAGGCTGGACAAAGCGCAGCAGCGCCCGTGACCCCGCATTGTGTGCCCTTCGGAAAGAAAACAAGAATAAGGACTCAGGATATGTGTCACGCTGGCGCCGTTCAGCCAGCGTGACACGTATGCTGCGCAATCGGGAGCGCGCTTGAGCGTGATCACTTCCAAACATAATACGCGCGCAGATCTACGCGTGACCTCCAAAAGTAGAACTGTGCAACCATGTCCTATATACCTTTTTTTACTTGTTCGTCCTGGGAGCTGCCATTTTATCAGTGGACTGCGCTATCGGCCCTATAATTGGCGCAGTCGACAGGAAGGAGTAACTGCGCATGCGCAACACAGCCCACAACATGGCTGGGTCTCATCAAATATTAACGGGTGAAAAGGTGTTATACACCTTTTATAACCTTCACATTATGTGCAAGAGCAATGGAATGTGAAAGATAAGGAAACTAAACAATAGCTGTGCTTTTCACCTTCACTTTTATGGCCTCGCTATAGATATCCTGAAAACGCGGTTACTGCCAATTTGTTTTGCGTTGCCCCGGTTTTAGAACTCCGACTGTCTGCAGATTTCACACTGAACGCAAAGGCCAGCGAAAACAAGCACCTTGGAGCCCGCAGTTATATGAGTGTGAGGGAAAAAAAAATTGAAAAAAAGAAAGCGTCTACCGAACTTCTGTCGTACGGCGAAGTGATAGCCGCCTCAGCGGCCAACCGGGCCTCTTCTTTTTTTGGAAGTTGAGAGCTACAGAGCATTCGCGAGAACAGTTTGCTTCGTCGCAGAGCCCATTCGGCTGGCGTACCACGATCCGAAGAAAAAACGAGAAGAGAGCTTCGCTGTCAAAACTATACTAGGACGGCGTGGCTTGCGGGTGAGCCCACTGGCATTTTCTGTTTACAGTGAGAATATTACAAACAGAAGAGCGGGGAAAACAAATGGCACCTCTTACACTTCCAGCCCACTGTTCACTTACCAACCACTTTTCAATAGGCGTACTCAGGTAAGGCCCGTTCACACTTGCGACGAAGCGACGAAAGCGAAAGCGATCGCCACCCTTGCTGTTCATACTTGCACGCAACATAGAGCGACGGCGTCGACGATTTTTTTGCTTTTCTTGTTATTTTCGCCCGCTCGGAGCGAGACTTCACGGAAGTTTCGCTATGGTGTCTTCCAGACACCATAGTTTCGCCGCTTGTGGAAACACAGCATCTGTGGAAACACAGAAACACGGTGCTTTGGCTGGATATGACGTCAGGAAGTCTCGCCTCCTGCTTCCGCTTCCAAAGCGACGGCGGCGAAAAAAATTGGTCGAGACCGATCGCTCTCGCGAAAGCGAGCGAAAGCGGCAAAAGCGACAGAAATTTCGTTGCTTTCGTCGTTTTCGTCGCAAGTGTGAACGGGCCTTTACCTGAGCACTTTCGTAAGCCCGCGCGATCTAGTAAAACAAGAAATTAGAAGGGGGCGGCGGAGGGGGTTAGGAAATCGGCAACTCCGCAGGCTATAAACATGAATAAGTGAATAGCGGCTAGGCTCGCCTCCCGTTGCGTCAGTGCCTGCCTTGTGCGGGTATTAGGTACGGGCTTACCCAAGTAAGATGGTTTCACTGAGGCTCCCGGCGTTCATTTAACTCAGCCGCGCACTCGCACTAAGTGCGAAGAGTTTGGTAACTTTGACACATTTTTACTAAATGGCGCTGCAGACTTTCAGGTGACGTCATGGCTAGCAGGTATCGTCGCTCTTTAATCCAGTGCGGGCTATGCCTTATCGATAAGCATGACATTTTTTCCCCTCCTACATACGTTTGAAGCGAACATGTAAGCACTGGTCACGGAAATGGAATGAGACGAATTCCGTGCACTGACACTGGTTTAAAGAAGTTTCGCGCTGCGCAGATCAAATGTCACGTTAGGGTGAGCTTGAGGGTACTAAGGAGTGAGCACCGGTGCGGAAGACGGTTTACTTTCGGATGGACAAGTTGAAAGTTAGGCAGACATCAAGCTGAGATAAGGTGCACCCTCTGAACGCCCAATTATTAAATAAACTACTAGAAACGTCGTGGGAAAAAACAAAACAAAAAAACATTCAGTTGTTACGCAGAAGAGCCGAATAACAGTGCGTGATATTTCCGATACTGTACGCATCTCAATTTGAGAGGTGCAAAAAGTCCTGTACGAAGAATTTTAGACGAAAATTTCATGTACAGCCACGATCAAAAGTTTACGAACCAGGAAAATGGATATTTTAGGTTATTTCTCTTCCGGAAGCAGCCCGACAAACTGCCGTGCTGCTTTCGTGGTCCGTAAACTTTTGATCATGGCTGTACGTGTTGGCAGCCACGATTCTTGACTATAGGACATTACGAGCGCGCCAAAGGACATTTCCATCCCGTGTCTGATAATGCTTAATCGTAATCTGCAGGACCTTTTGCACCGATTCATGACCGTGGACGAAACACGTATCCACCAGTTTTCCCCAAGCTGGCTGGCTCCTCACTGCAATGTTCTTCAACCCCTCCCTCCCTCCCTCCCTCCCTCCCTCCCTCCCTCCCTCCCTCTGTACGGTTCTCCACGGTTAAAACACTTAAGAACCACCATGGTGGACCTTTCTTCTCTTAACGATGGCAAAATACAGACCGCATTTGCAAGAAAAACCACCGTGCCCAGGGGATAGAAGCACCCAACCAGGCAAGCACGCAACCACGCGTGTGCTTCGCCTCGAAACAAAGTTGCGTGCAGTGTTGCGAACGCAGCGGCGCTCAACCATCCAATCAGCAAAGTGAACAAGTAGATACGTCGGAGCAAACACCCCACAGCTGTCTGAAAGCTCCGTTACCAGTTTTTACGGTCAGACCTCTTGAATTATACGCACACGCAGAGAACCTTAACTGAGCGACCAGGCTGTGTGTGAAGTGGTGGAGGACGTAGAATACGAAAAAGAGAGTGTCTCCCGGTACCCGACGTCAATGTGGTGCTGGCTGGAGCAGCGGGTGCGCTCAAGAGCAGCGAGTACAAAGCGCTAGTCGTATGTCTCCATTTCTTTACTTCTGACCATATAAGAGTCTGCAAGAACCACAAACTTCAGCCACTGCAGGCTGCTTTAGCTAAAAGCACTTGGGAAGGCGGTTACACAATGCGCCACTTTGAAAAAACACATTCCCGACTGGTTGACTGCCTTCGTACAGGCTGCCGCCGCTTTCAGCAACGGTGTACGCAACTTTGCCCGGAGCTCAACAAGTGCGCGGGTGCCGTTGCCGCAGTCGCCGGCGAGTTTAAGCTAACCGAACCGCTTTTCTCTTGGTGCGGTTCTTTCCCAACACGCTCAAAGTAGGGGCAAACCGACTCCTAAGAAAGCCCGGCGCCAGCCTTCTAGCGTAGAGAATCGATTCACGCACGAACGGTCTTCTCTCTCGCAAGAAAGACAATCAATGCCTTAATGTGCGCTCCCCCGGGGGGGACCAGAACGGAGAAACTTTCGCAAGAGCGGTACGAGAAAACTGCTTCGATCATTGGCTCTGCATAGAACTATTGCTGTCGGCCGAGGTCTCAGCGCGACGCGTAGTGACGATGACGAAAACGTTTCTCGATGTAAAGGGAAAATCGGGACACTCTTCTCCGCTTCTGCATTTCCACACACTCTATAATACTACCCCTCACTGGCTCATATAGTTGCAGTGGAATGTACAAACTGTTGCCGCTAAATTTAGAAACGAAACCGATGGATTCCATCAGCGAATACCATTCCTTTTCAATCTTCCAAAGTCCCCGGCGTTAGAAGAAAAAAAAAAAAAGCTGGCTTTGCCGCATCGCATGCATTGCTCTAGCTTCCTCGAAAAGCGCGCTCGTTTCAGCTGGCTCTCTCGCATGACAACGAAGCTGTGAGGGAAAGCCGTGCACGCGGAACGCGAACCGCTTCGACGATAACGTCACGCGTCGATATCTCTCCACCCCCTTCCCTCTCATTTCCAAAAGCCGCGGGGCGGGTCCCCAATGTTCATCGTTGAGAATTCATGGCTCTCGGCAATCTAACGTAGAATAACATTCTATAAATCCGGCTCGTATTTGCTCGCGTCGATGCAAATGTCGCCGAAAGACCATAATCTTCTGCCGCCCCTGCCAAGTAGCTTCTGCTCCACTCTCCGCCCCCACGGCTCAATCTCTCCCACCCTCTTCCTCTCTCCTTCTATGATGAATTAAATGTAGGTTCATTGAATGCATTTTAATTCTCCCGCCTTCGACATACTCGCGCGCCATCTATTCAAGCCGGGCGCAACGTTTTCCTTTGTATTTTATTTCTTATTCTGCATGGAATAGTACGAGCTCGAGTTGTGTTCTTTTCGTGCTTGCTTTTACCTCGCCTTCCTGAGCAGTTTCTAACCCGCTTTTTTTTTTGTTATCGTAATTAAGGAAAGGCGGGCACTGCGAGTTATGTACTTACATTTTGTCTCGAATGAGCCTGAGGCTTTCTTTGTGCTAAATAATGTGGCATGTACGACGTACGCCAGCCATTTTAGTAGTTCGGATTGGCCGATGCATAGATGCTTCACAATCAATTATTCTTTCACTTTGGTCTGGCGGCTCAATCGTATGAGATTCGCGTGTTGGCAGCAGCCTATCGTCTTCAGAAACGGTGTAGCTCGCTTTCCGGTGAACGGTATCAACCAAAATCTCCGTTCTTATTTTCGCTAGATGGCGAGTTCCCGGCCAATCTCAGGTGCGTTCTCGCCGTCGGGAACAGCTTCCCGCGGCCGACCATCACTGCGTGCGATCTCAATCGTGGATGCAATCGTGGAGGCGGATATAATGCGCGTTGCAACACAGTTCCAGCCCACTTTTAGTTCTAACACTGTGACGCTACATAAGGTGAGCGAGCTTCCAATGACTGCATCGTGCGTGCAGCAGAAAACCGATTAATCCTCATGGACTGTCACTACTACTCATTTTCAATAACAAAAATGCGGACGTGTGGGCGTGCTGATGACGACGAAATGTATAGGCTGTATCCTAACCGAAAATGGCCGTAAGCCTTTCGTTGCGGAGGCTGCAATAAGGGCGCGGGTGTCGACCGCAGCTGCTTTCGTAAACAGCTAATTAGAGCGCGGAATAGAAGGATAACGTTGCATAATGTGCCATACAAAGATAACATGTCAGCGCCACCTGTTATTGCCTGCTCGAAGCCTGCATAGGACGAAACGGAGGAAGGCACAATCCTGCTAACTGCTTCAGCGCTGGCCCACTATCCATCCCCACGGCCATACAACGGTGGAGGCGAGCAGAGACGTTCACTCAACGGGTGTCCGTGGTTGCAAAAGGGCCGTCCGCGACTCATTATCGCCGGCCCCTTCGTATGAGCAGGGAGGACGGGCCACGCTCGCATGCCGAGCCGCGCTTTCTCAAGCCCCCGAATGGCCCTCGGATTTCGTAATGGACGCGAACTCGTACAACACCGACGAAGCATAGTGGCCCGCTAGCGAGTCCACGGGGTGACATTGCGCAATACAGTGACCGCGGGTGGTTGGTTGACGCATGTGCCCGGGAACGAACCATCTACCCACGCAGAGACCGCCAGAGCACTTACGCCAGTGCCTCTCGGTACGCCACTTCCAGATGACGTAACAAGGCGGTGCTGCAGGTTTTACGGGGTCTCGGGTGCCGGACAGGGATACTCCCTCCCCCCCCTCCTCCTATAAGGCACATTATAGGGACGAGAGGAACCCCGCCGTAGCTGTCGAGAGGCTTCTCCTGGCTTTCACGGCGGTTTTTATATTCCCTCGAGTTCGTACTGTATGGGCTTTTAAAAGCCGTATAATCGCCCCGTGCCAGCATATCTCGTCCGCGACTTGTGCGCTGTCTTTTTTTATTATTATTAATACGAAGATCTCGCCCCATTTTGATGCGAATTAAGTTTAGGTGAGCTTCGCTACATGCAGTAAGCTGACAATGTACAATAAAAACCAAAAGCCAGTAGTTAACGTGTTGCTCGACATGCTTCGAGTTGCTTAACTCCAACTGATGTCACATTTGACTGTACGGAGAAAGCCTGCTCATTAGTAGCTATCAAGGCGCGCAAGGGTAGAGCAAAAGACGCCGTTTCCGGCGGATCATGGAGTGGATATAACCATGAAGGAAAAAATCTTTCCTCCGCTGCTAAAATACATAGGTCTCACAGCAAAGCGCTAATTGGCGGCTCCCGTTTACGCAAAACGCGCGTGCTTGCCCCCGCCCCCGGGACGCTCAACGATGCTGCCAATGTTAGAGCCGCGCTCGGGTCGTTCCTCAACACGTGCCCTGACTCGCAGGTGAGCGGCGGCCGCTGGAGCAAGTAGCCTACACATCGCGCGCCAAAGTGGATCAGGCATTCAGCAGCAGCAACACGTGCGCGCGCGCTGGCGGCCGAAAAGCCCGGGCGAACGCGCGCAACCAACCCGCGCGAACAAGCTTTTTTTTTTTCCTCGCCCCACTCGGCTTATCAGCGTTCCCCCGTTTATGGGGTCACGTCCAGCTTAATTACCAAACGGCCGCGAATGCCTGACTTCCGACGCATTTCGCGCTTCGGGCACGCAGATAGCGCTGCGCCCCCGTAGTACCGCTCTTATTCTTCGCAGCAAGGGGAGGGGGAGAGAGAGAGAGAGAGAGAGAGAGAGAGAGAGAGAGAGAGAGAGAGAGAGAGAGAGAGAGAGAGAGCCGCTTGCAGTTGCCAATAAACTAACAAAAAATGCACGGATGACGTCACAGAATGCTCTTTCTCGAGTTCTGCTCACGCTAAATGTACTACATGGTCAGACACACGGTCCATGAGCGAAAAAAAGAGCAACAGCGCGTGCACTATGCGAATTGGGAACAAGATGCAAACCCTAAATGAGAGATTAAGCACTTTCTTTTTTCTTTTTTTGGCAACGCAACTGGAGAAGGGGCACAAAGGGAGACGAAGCTTGTACTGTCGTCTTTCTGTGTGTCCCCCCGATTTCTGTTTCGCTAAAAACACACACAAAAAAAAAAACCCTTACCAAACAACTCTCCGAGCTTTCGAGCGTGTTAGAGAATTTGTGAAGAAAAAAAAAAACTAACACTAAAAAGGGAAAGAAAGAAAGAACGCCATTGGAATAACAGCAACGCGGTAATTTGGAAGAGGGTGGTGTGCTTTCGAAACGCCGAGAGCGGCAGTTAGGTAATGTACTGCGCGCTAACGGCGTATATCCCAACGTTCCCGCCTGCTGCAAACCCGCACCGCTGAAAATGATCCCTGCTTACAAGTGTTAACGCATCCTCGATTCATCCTATACACGTGTATCGCGCTTTGGCACACACACGCAAAGAACACGGGCGAGTTCTGGAAATCATGTGCCGCGTATAAGGTTTCCTCGGAAACCATCACGAGGGGGAAAAGAACGCGGGCTGGGAGGTGACAATGCATTTGTAATTAAAACGAACTGCGCCGTTTCTCAACACCGCGAATACAGCGCTCCTGCGCAACCCAAACTGTGGAAGTTTAAGCACCGCGTTCAGCAATGGAGATCAAAACCCACGCAATGCCTTCTGGAGCACTTTTCTGCACTATATAGACGCCCTCCCGCCGCAGTTGCAACATTTTCGAAAGACGACCCGAGCTTATTAGAAGATTCAGCTGGCACTGGAGAGCCGTTTCTGAATCTTCGACATCATCCGTTCCGTCCGAAAAGTATCGATCGATCGCCGTGCTGAGGATCTTTCTGCGCATTAGGTGCATTACATCTTCCGATGCAGATGAAGAGTCATCTGGACGGAGAAGTTCTTGATGTCCGCAAGAAAGCCTGAACATCGACGCCCCATAATTAAAGCTATATATTTTCATACTGTTTTTTTTTTATTATTCCAAAAAGTAGTAAATGTCCTGCAAACGTTCCGCGAGCAATGGATGACCTGAGAAATGTAGACGTCGCTTCTCGCCCGGCTAGCGCATGCTCGCGGGAATCTTTCCCGTACCTGCGTTCCCTCTATCCTTTCTGAAGTCGCGTTGTTCGGAAGCCTAAACGACGCGCTGCTCATCTCAGAACGCCCAGACAGCCGATCCCGTGGAACGCATACCAAAAGCGGGGAAAACAAGCAAATAAAGAGTATAACCTCCGTAACTTTCACCCTCTAAACCAGTGATTATGTAATGGACCGTGACGCTCACAAGTGATGACGGGCATCACTGTGAACGGGGAAGGATCCGTGCAAACAGTCTCGCAGCAATGCCTATTGTTTGTCTGGCTTTCACGCACGGCTTGAGTGTTGCGCGGAAGAGCCAACTTCAATCCGCGCACGTGCAGATGCCATACACGACGCCACACTTTTTTTTTTTTTTTTGCATCGCCGCTAAGAATACGCAGAAGAATAACGTTGGGCTAGGCGGACGCCTATAAGAGCCTTCACGGAGAACCGCCGTGCCCCAAAGGAGCGTCCGTGTGTTGTCAATTCTCATCGAAAAACCGGGGGATAGTGTACGTGGACTGACCTCGGGCGGTGCGACGGCGGCCTGCTCGTCGTCGTGGGAGGGCAGCTGGTCATCGTCCATGCAGAAGGGCAGTCCATAGCCGCTGTCCGGCGCCGACGAGGAGCCCAGGCTGGACGACGACGAACCCCCGCTCAGCAGAAGCTGGCGCACCGAGGATGCCTCGTCGGGAGCCGACGAGGAGCTCGTCTTGCCGCACCTGACGGCCGGAAAAAAGAAAAAAAGAACTCAGTCTCAGTCGTATACGGAAATTTCCAAATAACAAAAGAAAATAATTCCGTTTAGTACAGCTAACATACCGTTTACATTTCCGTTTGTCGCAATAGAGTTGCAACACGTACTTGCAGAGTTACAGGAGCGGTATGGCCGAGGTCAGCAAGACATTCGACGAATTATTCAAAAAATTATCAGCACTGATTTGTTAACCAGGGTCTTAATATGTAAAGAATGACTGTTTCACCAAAAAAATTTAAGGCTTCATCATTACGTTGTGGGACTTCGCAATATGCGTATACCGGCATTAAGGCGGCGCGCTCCACGTAAGTCCTGTATTTATGTTTATAGCGGTCCACAAACGAACTGAAAAAAAACAACTAAATAAACGTTTGGGGAAAGACCGCACCAGCAAGCTATCGCAGGCGTTATAATCTAGAATAAACAAAGCGCGACTCCGATGCCCGAAAATATTTTAATAAAGAAGGGGGAGGGAAAGAAGCTCAACAACAGAGAGGGAAAATTAAAAAAAAAAACAATCAACCCAGTTCCACTGAGGGTGAAATCTGATTGATTGATAGTAGGGTTTTAACGCGCCGACGCAGCGCAGGCGATGAGGCGCGCCGTAGTGGAGGGCTCCGGATAAATTTTGACCACCCGGGGATCTTTGACGTGCGCCGAAATCTCATTCACACGGGCGTGTTCGCTTTTCACCTCCATCAGAAAAGCGGCCGCCGCGGCCGGGAATCGAACCCGCGACCTCGTGCTCAGCAGCGCAACGCTTTAGCCACTGAGCCGCCGCGGCGGGTCAGGTTGAAATCTGCTGAAACAGTGGGAGCCGTGGCTTGTATTTACGAAAATTTCGTTTCGCTTCGGCTTCTTTCTTGTGCGTAATGTTAGTCGTCTTAACGGCTAAATGTCATATAATTTGTTCCGGATAGTTCTGGTAAGACAATAGTTACAGCCGTTTTCTCTTAACAATACTCCACCCGTAGATCGCCATGCATTGACAGCAGACGGTAATTTTGTAACGTTTACGACTTCCCTGTGAACTAATCATGACAAGAAAATGAAACTCGGTGAAATGGTAGAGTCGTTGTAGCGGCTAATTGTCATATAATTTGTTTCGGGGTACTTTCAATAACACAAGAGTTAAAGCGTCTCTCTGTGTAATCATGCGTACTCAGCAGATGGTCATGCTTCGCTGTGCAACACGCGATGTGGAAAAGCCAGCTTACAAAGCCCAAGCTTACACCGACCTTACATTCGGCTTCACCTGTCAACACAAGTGAATTGCTGGGGAAAAAAAGTCTTCCCGGGACAATACAAGCCGTCTTATATCAAGATATGAAAGCCCTAGGGCCTTTTTCAAACTTTTCTTGTGATTTTATTTTTAAGCGTTTCGACGAGGCGGAGAAGCCTGCTTTACAGAGACTCGTCAAGGCCAGCGCTAAAACAGCTCCGCTCTTTAAAAAGTAGAAATGCGAACACATTTGCGCACAAGAAATTAGCGAAGCTTGCATTTAATCGCGCAAGGCTCGAACTATAGCGAAACTGGAGGATTTCTTTCTGTGTAAGCTTAAAAAAATACACGGTGCGAAAATAGGGACGAAGAAGAAACTCGAACACACAGCACAGTAAGCACTGTATGTAAGCACTGTATCAATGTAAGCACTGAAGGACACACCACCACGCATTGCATTAGGTTTGAATGGTTTCTTTACATGATCCGTCATCTCTTTGACTGTGGTAGTAGTAGACATCGTCATATGCAACTATATCGTTGTCTTCCTCATGCATGACTGGCGCGTCCGGATCGTTTTGTCCGGAGCCTTTCACATTTCTCCCGAAGTGGGACGCGTCGGCACGCGCTAGAACCGGCGGAAACCGGCTTCGCGAACTGGGCGTCTGTAGCGTGAGCTGTCTTGTGCTCCCCCCTTTACGCGCGGACGCACGCGAACTGTTTTCTTAACATTTTTTGTGAGCGCCACGCGCAAGCCTGGACGACGGCGGGAGCGACTCGTAAGACGCGTGTTCACGCGTGCGGTAAACGGCGGAAGCAACTATGACATTTCTGATGACGCCGCACTCCGTACACGTTACGGCCATCAACAACAGCTTCGCTGTCAGAAAACCCCACATCTATAAACTCCTTCGTTCCCAGGAGTCATCTGCCACATCGCTTCATGCTGTTATAAAAGGAAAAAAGAATGTTTGGCCGGCTGCACGGTTAATGTTCGCATCATCTCATAACTGGGGTTGCTGTGACTGTCTAATCAGAGTCCGCGAAGCACACATATCGTCCGTCCCACCTCCTCCGAAAAGTCACTACAGTTCGACACTGCGAAGCATCAGACTCGCATGTACGGTTCCCGTGGCGTTCTTCGACTCTGATGCGAAAGGAAAAGGCAAAAAGGAAATGGCAAACGGAAGGCAGCGAGCGAGTCAGGCGGACCCGGCCGCTCCTGCGACAACAGCTCAAAGCCAGCCCGAAATAAGTGAGAGGATGTGGGCCTCCAGACGGAAACAGACACGAGTCGTCGCGCGGAGAAATAGGAAGGCAATACCTCGGAGGCGACCAAGACAGACGCGCCATTCCTTTATCGCAAACGCGCAAACACACGCAGGAGCAATTTGATAGCCCGCTGTTTGCACACGCACGCGCAACAGACACTCGACGTGTTTGTTCAGATGTGTGTTAAATTTGTCTGCACTTTCTTCCTTTCGTTCTTTCTTTCTTTCTTTTTTGACACTTAATCGGAAACGCTCGCGTTTCGAACATACCCTGAACGGGCTTCCACTACAATCTTGCATGCAATCGCTGCAACCATTCGGAGAATTACAAATGCACGCAGCTCTGAAACCATAATTTTCTGCCTAACTTAACGTTTTTCTCTAATCCCTGGTTTAAGCGAGGGTCTTGCTACGGGAGAAAGGAAGCGACAGTGATTAAAGTAGAATAAAAAAAATCATTCAAGGCATCTTCCCGCTTCGAGATATCTTCACGGTATCACAGCATAGTAATTTACCAAACGCGGACATGGTTACTCGCACAAAAGGAAGGCACGGGACGTACAATAGCAGACATTGGACGAGCGCTAGTTCATCCCTGTTTCCGTTTTTTTTTTTTGCGTTAGTAACAATGTATGGGCATTCTTCGGTTGCTATGTGACGTCACAGAAGCAATGTAACCGCTGTTGGCCGACTTTTCTTTAATAAGTGGCAGCAGTAAAAGCATTACATAGCTACTCCAAAGAAAACAGCAACAGCAGCAAAGCAGTATCTACAAAAAAAGATAATCTGGAGCGAGCAAGCGACGGAATTCCGGTCACTGCAGGCGATAACTGAGCTTCCGCAGTGCTTCCAGGCAAGAAGGAAAAAGAAATAGGCCTATGCCAGTCCGTTGCAGGGCCCTTTTGGGCTTAGCCCTCATATCATCGCCCCTCAAAATACTGTCACTGCGGAATCTCGTCGGTATTTTGTGTACGTCCCCGGCAAAATAACAGGATGGCTGGCAGACCTTTTTTTTTCTTTTTCAAAACTTCTCGCAAGCATTCGTATAAACACGGTGCGGGCGCTTGCTTGACAGCCGCCTCAATGTGTACAGCGGAGTACAAACGTATGACATAACACGGGTATACGATCCGCACAGGGGATCTAAACCACTCACCCCCGATGCGAACGTCGTTGAAATTTCTCAGGAGCGGCGAGATACCAGACAAGTGCATGCGCAAAGTGCCGGCAGCGCACTCTACCGCGCAAGTATACGCCCGGAGGCCAGACATCGCGGTAGCGACGACCCGTGAGGCAACACCTCCCAGAGAATGGAACAGCGGAGGCAACGCCTTCTAATCAGAAGGCGTTGAGCGAGGACGAAGTCAGCCGCTGCAGCCACTGACGTAAGCTGCTATACATGACTGATGGCCTTTGGAATAGCGCCGAATACATTATCGCTAGCCGAGGGCGCCCCGAGATCGGTGCAGGTTCTATTAGGAGACGTGACGGTATGCCGGCATAAGGGTGGGGAAGCTCCGCACAAAAAAAAAAAAAAAAAAAAAAAAAAAAGATGATTACTAATGATGACGAACGGCGGGTATGAAACGCCTTGACTCGATTATTGGCGCTGCTGGCACTGCACTCGGAGACGGAAAACTCCCTCGATTCACGAAATGAAATGCGGTAACGGCCATTCAATCATGAGAGCAAACAGAGCGAAAAAAAAAAGAGAATTTAAATTGTCATGAAATACAGGGAAGAGCACGATCACGTCGGTTTTGCAGTGCACGTGAACTGGTTCATCGCGAAGCGGAGCCGAGCGGAAGTCGTCAGGAAAATCCTAAATCGAAGTCTTTTCAATGTGACTCCTGTTTAAACTTGCACCAATGGACGTCATTTTAGCGTCCATTTTTTGTTTAAAAAGGTGCCAATGGACACCATCACGGGAGGAAGATTCAACCGAAACGCGGCATTACTGCCAACAATGGAAATCGATGCGGTGCGCTTTGACTACGACTATACCGTGCAAGCCATGAGGCCGCAGCCACGTCGGGTTGGTAAATTCCGCACATTTGTAGTTCTTCGGCTTCTCCCAGACAGCCTACCGTGATGCCGAAATTACGTACGCTTTTACGGGACGCCTTATACGCCTCGAGCGCGGCCTGTAGGGGCGCCACTGAAATCCCCCTAGCGGCCCGTTTCGAAAGCAGGCGCGGGAGTCCGCGCCCCGCTCCCCAGTGCCGCCGCTGCTTTTGCGGCACGTTCACGACCGAGATTTACCGTTTGTGGCCGTTTGAAATTCATGTTTGTGTGGAGCAGTCACTCTGTTCGAAAATGGGGTGTGTTTACGAGAGTGTAAATGTTTCCGACGCGACCTTAGTGTGGTATTGGCCGCGAGGCCCACCGCTGGAGAGGCCGGCGCTGCGATCGTTTTGACGTCACTTGTAGGATCACCGTTCCTATCTTGCTGCGTAGTTGGCTTGCAGCGCGTGACACTTCGCTTAGGAAGCGCGTTCTAAAAGTATTTTCGTGTTAATTTCCTTCGTATGAAGTTAATTCTCAGGGCGTCAAGCGCAGTTCGACCTAATGGTGACTGTATACCCGTGTCAACTGTGGTAGATGATCCGCAACACCATGAGCGTGGTGGTGTATTACGCATGCGACCGAAGCATAAGCAGCGGCTTGTTTCCCCGATCAACAATGTGGACTACGACGATCGCCGAGTGAAGTTTCTAGATTTCCCTTGTTTACAAGAAATGTATAAAGCAGGAAATCGTGAAGCGTTAACTGCTCGCAGAAGCACACGCAGCCGCCGTGCCTGCCCGCACAGCCGACGGTGCGGCTCGAACCGAGGCAGGTCGCGGCAGCAACAACTTGTCGCCGCTTTTTAAAATCACACAAGTCGTGGAAAAGAAGTTCCAGATTGGTGAAAGTGGATGTTAGTGTGATGAAAAACACTGATAGGTAGTGTCATCAGCTGTGGTTTTCAAAGCGATGCTCAAATATCTGCCGCGATTTACGCCGACCGGCCGCGGAGGTCGGTCCCGGCAGCGCCGGCCCGTTCACGCACGGTGCGGCGAGCGGCCAAAGGATGGCTATGCTTGCGCGCAAGAATCGGCCGAGGCCATGCAGGTATCTTGATCGTCGATCGCTTCAACGGAAATCACCGCGCTTACAGAGTTCCCAGCGCGGTGAAACGTTCTGTTAGGGACTGTCACTCGCAACTCTAACGGCGATGAAATATCTGCTGCGACGCCAAGCCTAAGTTCCCAACATCCGATTGCGTGCATCCGAAGCCGGCTGCGGGCTGTTGGCGAAGGCCCTCCCGTCGCGCACGCCCGTGTTGCGTTTGGGTTCCTCTAAATTTTTGGGGGCCCCCAACGCTGGGTTCTCCTATTCTAAATATGCCCAACCCGAAATCATTAACGACGTATTTCTCCTCGTACGCAGCCTCGCCTTCTGTAAGCAGTCGTGAGTTTCGAAATTGATGCTTGAGAAATGCCGGCTTACTGTACACATGCAAAACACGCTGCAATTATAAATTACCCCGCCGAGCACCTAATGAAAACTAAATATAGCCTTGTCCGAACCCGCTCGAAGGCGTTAAAAACTCGCGCGATATCGTTCATACATTGCGGACAAGTCGCGAAAAGTAAACATCAGCCGTGCAGAGCACAGGCTACGGCAGTGATCGTTAATCAAATCCGGGCATGACTATAAAAACATCGTAGGGGAAATAGGCACTGATCAAGCCAAACTGCAAACCATAACAATACTTTTAAGCATGTGCGGCGAAGCTATCTGATCAGCGTTCTCGCGTCATTCATTTACCAGTCAATACGAGCAGTTCGCGCGCTGAGATCATAAGTGAGCGACGCGTTTCCGTCGCTGTTACAAGGTGTTTGCTCGCACACACATGTCCCGTCACAAGTATATCATAATGAATTTACAGCGTACTTTTCTCGGCATCAGTTGCATCGTCCTTGGCGTTAGCTGGCTGCGTAGCTGTGGGTCGCGATGGTAGCAACTACCTAAACACGGCGGTGCCGCCGGGAACAAGCGAGCCGCTGATTGCTTGCCCGAATTATTTGGTTTACAGACAACTTTTTTCGTAATTTGCATCAAATCCACAAGGAGCGGGCGAGACGGTGGCCACAAGAAAAAAACACGCTTCCGCATACGCACGGGAAATCTGCTGTAGCAGACGACAACACGATTCGGCGTCCTACAAGTGACGTCACTCGTAGGTGGCGCCACGGTATGTCCTCGAGGCCAATTTTCGGTCTGTATAAGCGCCAGGTGTGTGTCACAGGCCGGCGTCGCGGAACCGGCGTATCATGGAGCCGATTGTAGTTACACTGACCTGAATTTACTAGCCGTGTCTCCGTAACCACCGGTTCCTCAGATGTTCATGCTACGGCTATACACTACGATTTAAATCGGTTTTGTGCGCTTACATATTCAGCGGAGCACTCATACCTGACAGCACACCAGTTACGTTTGCCAATATTATACCGCAGATACTGATCACCACCATTTACAAGCCAGTCTGTGTTAATTTCGGGAATATTCAACAAAAGTACGATGGACAATGCATAATTATACTCGGGGATCAGCACACGACAGAGTCGTCTTGTTGTGAGGTGCGCGCCCGCAGACCTTCATTTGCTACATATATCCTCTGCGAGGAGCGCGGAGACGGGCTTACAATATAATCCGCGTCCGCGACTAAATGCTTCTTCGAAATATTGTCATATGACACAGGGAGCCTGCAGAATAAACCAGAAACTGAAATCAGAGGGCATTATCACATACCACACTCTTCCAACGACACATTTCATCGCTTGTTGAACAGCCTACCCTGCCAAAAATGCGTCCGCCGTACGATCAGCTCTTCGTTGAAGTAGAAAAACAAAAAGAAAGTGCACGTGAGATTTATGTGTGGGATTACTAAAACGTTCATTGCTTGATTCCGCTCCGCATTTGTACACGGCGTCCCCCTCCCCGCCCCCCCCCCCGCACCCCTTGATTTCTCGCGAAATAGCAGTGCATTTCGCGTATAGTTGGTCTAGTGAAACCTACCTGGCTTAAGTTTAGACGAAGGTCTTTAGCATGCCAGAAGCTGCGCTGTTTTTTTTTAATTTCCGTTAGAGCTATTATGTTTCTAAATTCCGCATTGGCACAGCATTTATTTTTCTGTGGTTTCATTTCCTTGGTTCTTGCTATATGGCGTGTGTGGGCACATATTTAACGACGCACAGGCTTGGAATATACTACTTTACATTTTCGCATAGTTTATATTATAAAAGGCATAAGTTATTGTCCGGGATTCGGTAATCACATCCCCGAAACATATTTTTTTGCGGCGTATATATGCGAAACGAAGCCGCATTCGTTGTCCACGCTGAAAAAAAGCCAGCCTCTCATTGTGCCAGTATCAGGTCTAAACGAGGCGTCAGTAGAATTCATTTGTGCCTGATGTTTTGGAGGTGACATGGGTGATATGTTGCTGCCGTCGCCGACGCCCGGAAGAGCGGCGACGAAGCGCGCAGAACCGCGTCCCCGGGTAGCTCTTGCAGGCGATCGCGTACTCTACGAAGACGCAGCTGCTTTTTAAGTGACGTAAACGTACTCTTTGCCTATAGTCGTCACCATAACAAGTTTTTTTAGGGCGCGGAAAGGCGAAAAGAAGCGAAATAGAACCAAAACACTGCACGAGCCCCTATCAGTCACGCAGCGCAAATCCCGTCAACGCCGCGGAGAAGCGGCGGCAGGCGGCGCAGCGATCGCGAAGCTCGAGGCGTATACCTGTTTTGTTAACATTTCCTACATCGTATGATCGGCTTACACACACACACACACACACACACACACACACACACACACACACACACACACACACACACACACACACACATATATATATATATATATATATATATATATACACTGTACGGACTTCAACGTATAGCGAATAAAGCCCACGTGGAAAGCAGGTTCAATGTCCGTTCCCGCAGCTACCACCGCCTGCAATACGTGCATGATATCCGCCAGGAGGAGGAGGAGGAATAAACTTTATTTCTATATTAGTTCAGGGGTAGTGGAAATGAGGGCTCTTCTCAGTCCAGAAGTCCCTAGGCGGTCGCTGCCAGGCGGGCCCTTCCAACCAGCCGAAGCTGGTCGCCGGGGTCCAGGCTGGCTAGCATGCTTTCCCACTGCTCATGGTTGGGCGAGGGAATAGGGGGGAGTCACCTTTTTTTTTTTTCTCGCCACGACAATGCTACAACAGCTCCACTGAAAGAAGCGAAACGACAAAAAAAGATTCCTCGAAGTTTAACTAATACAATTAAAAATGAGGTGGAAACGAAGACGTGGTTTGGCAAACGCTCTGCTACTTGGCTACAGTCGAAAGGAGGAGCGAAACAGTGCACAAAACACGGAGGAGAGAAACAACACAGACCCTGACTGTATAGCAACTACGCCATGTGTCGCATAAATACCACTAACTACCGACGTTAAAAGACGTGTTCCTAGGTCAGCACCGAAACAAAGAAAACGATACAAAGAGTGCATTGACGTACGCGCTGAAAACTACAAGAATCCGCAGCAGGCAGCGTCCATCGATGATCTAAATATATATCTCACTTGTTTAAGGAGAAACGTGACTGACGAAGTACTGACGAAATCCCCGAAAACCAGACCCTTTGGTTGGGTGAGCTTTTTTTATTTTTTGTGAATGAAGGCAAGAACCCTTTCGACGTGGCCCGCATCGAATGAGCCTAATCGCTGAGCAGAAGCAGAAGCCATCCTTGAGCTGAAACATATGCAGAAACTATACTATCAAGACACGCCTCATCGCCTACGTAGCGTCAAGACTAAAAACAGTGGCAAGCCCGCATTTGAAGCGCAATTTTTAGCAACATCTCGTATACAAATTTACGCAGTATAGCTATGCGCAGGGCGAGGATCTTGGAAATACACGCGTGGACGCAGGAGGGCAGAATTACATGTACACCATGGAAACCGCGTTTGCAACCGGCACGAAAGCCAATTAACTTAACGACTTATACGGGGCTTGCAACTCCAGCGAGCCAATCCAGAACATGTGGAGTTGCGCAAGGCACGCGAGAGCCCAAAATTATTAACGCCGCACGAAGGCGCAGTTCTTAATTTGCGGGGGATACGCCTCGGCAATTAGCGAAGAACCCGGTGCGACGGGCAAGAAAAGTTAATCACTCCCAAGTTATAAGCGCCGTTAATATGTATATGCTTATTGTGCATTTTCCTTCCTTATTTCTTTTTTGTCAGCCACCTTTACGCAATTCCGCTCTTAACAACCGTTATGAAACATAGGCAGCTTCACTTTTTCGCATCAGTAGAAGTAAAGAAACGCGAACGCATGATGTTACCTCGCTAGTTTTCCACGACAGACCGGGTCTTTCCATATCCCAGCCTGTCTAAAAACGCAATTATAAAAGGTTAGGCTTCTATAATACTTGTCTTATGCCAAGGGTTAGTACGCGATACTTTTCGTTCACACGCCGGGAAGTCTAGACGGCAGCTTGGGAAACGGCTGCCGCCGCCTCGGAGAACAGTCCTCGGGGATAAGACTATTCAGACTCGCTCTCTGACAGAGTGTACTTAAGCAAGAAGTCGGCGCGGCTCGAGCAAAGATCGCGACATAAAGGCACCACCGGACCGAGACGAGCAACAGCGACGACACGAAAAATAAAAGCAGACAATCGTCACGCCTAACGAGCACCGTCCAAGTGTGACTCAACTGCAGACGGAGCGCCGAAAAAGAATGCGAAAGATTGCAGGCACTGGCCAAACGAGACAAGACGCTGTAGGCTGGTTGGGACGAGTAGACCGTCGCTGAGCATATCACGCACGTCACCAGAGGATATACTACTATGCCGCGATGTTTCTTGCAGTCCGTTTTCGCACGGGGCGACACTGTATAAGAGGTATACCGTGGTACGGCGTCTGAGAAGCACGGTCACACTGTGGAAACGACAGCGTCGGTGCTCGCTGTCATTCAAGTTACAAATGCGCTTGATGACGCACTTATTGGGGCCAAGCCGACTGACGTAACCCTCATCCTCACGTCGCCGCTAAAAGGAAGGACTCAACAAAGCGTAGACCACGGTTGCAAATCTCTCTCTCTCTCTCTCTCTCTCTCTCTCTCTCTCTCTCTCTCTCTCTCTCTATATATATATATATATATATATATATATATATATATATATATATATATATATATATATATATATATATATATATATATATCAAGAAGTTACCAGAACGGATCATCTAAGACGGTAAGCACTCCGAATATTATATTATTTTCGGGACAGCTGAAGAATTAATGTGAAGAATTTAATTAATTAATTAAAATAACCCAAAAGGGGACAATAAATCTGGGAAGAACGAGGTTTCCGCACCTCACGACAATACAACAAGCTTGTAGTTTACGTTCCACGTGGAAGCGAAACTGATATGCATCAGTTCGGCATCTCGCTAACCACACCTTTGTTTCTTGTTTTTTTAACCATGAAGTAAGATATCACTCGTGCGTGCGCATCTCTTTCCCCGCTCCATTACCTGTAAAATGATAGGAATAAGACGACTTCAGAAGTGGCCACCCTCGATATTTTTCCGTCTGTTTTCAAGATATGCCAACGAAGGTGAATCGATGTTCGCACCAGCGTATGAGTTGCACACGGCGCTGGTAAATAGGCCGGAGCTGGCACCACTGGCGGCGTCGTTGTCGCAAGGTCCCGTTTCGCAAATGAATCCATAGCGTCACCGAGGCAACTATTACTGGCTGCAAGTATTACGGTTAGTGACCTTCGATAACTACTACTGCTCTTCCATCGATTGTGGTCAACACAAGCTCGATCGTTAAGACGGAAAATTGACCGCCCGCAACCACGTAGACACGCCACGCCCTACTTTGATCTCAGCGTGCAAACATTTTCCTGGCGTGGTCCTCTTATCAACGTTGGCCTCAAGTACCAGCAAACCGTCGAGAGTGGTTGATTCCCAAGAACTAAAGATTTTTCCTTATCTTGTCGCTATGTACGTATGCAAATAGCGAAGCCGGCGGGCAACACTGGCCACAATCACTTCGAACCTCCTAACGGCGGTATCTTAGGTGGACGGGCGATAAACTTGTAATCCTTCTCATTCACCGAGGCTATAAAAAGAATTGACGTTACTTTGCGAGAAAATAAAAGACAATAGCAGATCCAGCAGTTGGTGCAGACGCTCTTCTCTTATGGATTAGCACGGGCGTGATAGAACAAATTTCCGTTTCTAGAAAATGCAGCGGCTGGCGCCAAACTGTTGCTAACAAGTGTTCGTACTATAGTGCAGCTAAAAAAATGGCGACTAAAAACGTTGTTCGCAAAATGTGGCTAGAAAAAAAAAAAAAAAAGGAGGAGCCACTCCATCCTACAGATGTGGATGGTCAGCGAAGCTGTAAGATCTCGAACTGCCCGTTCTACACCTTCTGTCACCCGTTCCTTCTTCAATGCCACACCTGCCGCGTCGTGCGGCGCCCACGAGACCGGCGGTTGACTGCGTGCGCGTTCGTGGCGTCGCCTTGAACCGTTCATGTTTCAGATGTTCACGTGGCGTTTTACCGGCACGCCAATGGGGAGGCGTCCCATCTAACCTTAGGCGGCATGTGAGCAGCGGCTGTGTCGCGTTCATTGACTTTTTTCGTTGTTACTTTCTCCCTAACCTCACTTCCAACTCGTTTCTGCACACGAACGCCCCGAAAACTCCCGAACAGCTTCGCTGAAAAAGGTGACTCAGCAGGCTGCGCCCCATGGACCAACCTCGACGACGTGGCGGACGCAGGCAAACCATGCAGCGTCACCGAAGAAAAAAAAAAAATGCAGCGGCATCGGCAGCAACCGCACAACCTCGGCCCACTCGCGTTAGTAGTCCTGTCCCACTGCGACACTGCAGTTTCCAAGAGAGTCAACGAAGTAACCACCAGACCGCACACCCAGCAGAGCGCGGCGCGGCGACCAGCCCAGCCGTCACAGAGAGACGGTGGTGAGAAGAATAAGATGCACAAAAAAAAAAAAAAAAAAAAAGGGAAGCCAGCAGCGCTGGCTGACGAGCGTTGCGGAGCCAAAAGGAAACGCAAGAAAAAGAAAACGGCGACTGGGCATCCACACCAGACACGTGTACACTACTATCAGGTGTATCCCGGGCTGATCCATCTGTGGCGAAAGCAAAGACCCTTAAATTAACTCAGCGGGCAGCGGTTCGCACAATGCGCTCGAGAAGAAGAATATATATACGACAGCCGAGAGAAGGATGAGATGAAACGAATTGTGGGACTGTGAAAAGCCATACGTCTGGCATAATGCGAGAGGCTTTTGAAAGCACCGGATAAAAGAGTAAAATAGCAGCGGAAAAAGAGAAGACGCCGAAGGAGTCAAGAGCCAAGTGCGAACTGGATGAGCGCCGTCACGGTGCGGTGAAGAAAAAAAAAGCAAGCAAGTAAGAGCGAGTAACTCAGACAAGTGGGATATGTAGGATAAAGACACTGCAGCCTTGATGAGCGCTGTCAGCGGGGCGAGAGAAAAAAGAAAAGAAACGCGAGCAAATAAAGGCGACCGAGGAAGGCAAGAAGTAGCGGGATATTTCGGACAAAGGCACAGCCCGCGGTTGCGCTGCCTCGACGACGTTACATTTTATTCGGCGTCTTGCCCAGCAGCGCAGCGGGGGAGCTTCGGCAGAAAAGAGAGACCACGAGGCCGCGGGGTTGACGCTCGCCAGACTGGCCAGCGTGACGCGGCGCCTTTTTTGTCCCCCTGCGCCGAGGGCCGTGACACGGCCATGCTCTCAAGCGCACGCTGGTGACAGGAAGATTCAGAGTGAGCAAGGAGCCATCGACAGTGGAGAGCAAACCGACCCGCAGTTGCGACACGCCACGCAACGCAACGCATAGCGACAGGGCCAGGCAGCTCATACCGTGTGTGTGTATATATATATATATATATATATATATATATATATATATATATATATATATATATATATATATATATATATATAAACTTTACGACGGCGCTACTGTGACGAGTGAGTGGTACGAGGTACGAGGCTTTCGAAAACTTAGTAGACTCGCTTTTGGGCGCTTAGAATACCCTGAAAAAAAAAAGGCGCAAACCGTTGCACAGACCGATCGTGCAATGCAGCAAGGGAAAGATGTGGAACTGAAAGCGAAGTGTCAAAAGCTCACTCGGCAAACACATTCGAATTGCGAATGCGTTTGGCAAACACATTCAAGCGCACCGCAGGGTTCCAGTGGAAGCATTTCTGGGTGATCTCACTTTCTTCGCAAGTTTGCCAGCGATACACAAGCGCCAAGAAAAGACAACTAAATGAGTAAACGCAGGCACACGAGTATAAGAGGTAAAAAAAAAGACCTGGTTGCACAGCGACGGTATACAGGCAGCGGCCAATTTTGACCTCGCTCACCGCCGTTCTCAAGCCAAACTTTCACAACACTTTTAGCTAACTATTCAAAATTCATTAGCCATTCATCGGCCCACAGCGCCAGTCCGTTTACAGATCCCAGAGCATTTACAGAGAAACTGTCGCGCTATCTGGTGTCCTTCTGTTGCGGACAATTTCACTATAAAACAGCTCACGGAAGTAAAATTATATATCTTGCCGGAAAGGGAGATTTGTATTTTCATCTGATTGAGGGGTGCGTATAAGTGATGTAGAGCAGGACCCCGCCGCGGTGGCGCAGTGGTTAAGGTGTTATGCTGCCCCCCAACATTTGAAATTTGGCGTAAAGCCGGGCTGGTGGAGGGCAAAGAAAAGTGACGTTGTTTCTCGCCCTCCCCAACTCTCCCTCCGTCTCTGTCACAAAATTCCCTCCCGCGCACCCCATCGGCTGCCACATCTTTTGTCGCAAGATGGGCCACCCCTCCAACAAATCTGCGCAGTTCAAGGTTACAAAAAAAGGTCGTGCATTAGCGCCCCACTACTTAAACGGCCGCGGCGGCGTTTTATTTTTCATTTGACCGCTTAGCTAAAATCGACATCGGCGACGTTTCGAAAGATCTGTGCAAGGCCTTTTCACCAAAACAGCGGCGTCGGTAACCAGGCAACAGGAGCGAGAGGCGCGGCGGACTTGTCGTGACCGCTTTACGCAACCGGTCGCGAGGCAACGTCCGAAATGGAGCCAACTGACCAACACGAAAACGCCTCTAACGGGCCGTGTTGTCCGCGCAGTCGAGAACAACACTGATCGAAACAAAATTAGCCTCTCCCCACTTTGTAACAAGAAGGGCCTTCTCGTGGGTTCCCAAAGAAGAGGGCGTCCTGACTCTGCCCCTCATGATACCCACAAGGGCCGGGGTCGTTTGTGCAGCTGGGTGTTGCGAGTGCGGCCTCCGTGACGACTCGCGTCTTTGCGACGTGATTGGCGAACTATATAGGCGACTAGCGAGCAGTGCTCGATCACTGCCCAGCTCGCATTGACTCAATGCACTCGCTCCCTCCATTTCTATAGGCGCTACACCATCGTACCGAACAGCCAACCTCGTTAGCATAAGGCACGAGGAAGTTCAATCAGTCTAGAATGCCCGCGTTGCAGACGCGAGCATGCTCAGAAGGTTTTTAGGTATCAACCTGTCATGCCACCGCTAGATGCTATAATTTTGTCCAGCACCGCCGGTAGCGGTGGTGGTGGTGGTGGTAAAAACATTTATTCAAAAGATTTGCGCTTGAAAACGGGAGCCCTCAGTCCAATGCCCCTGCGGCGGCTGCGGTCCTGCGTGCCCGGTCCACCAACTGTCGCTGGTCCTCAGGGTCCGAACTGCACAGCGCGGCCTCCCACTGCTCGAGGGTGGGGGTGCGAATAATGGGGGCTGCTGGTGTGTTCTGGCAAGCCCACGTGGTGTGGTACAGTGTTGCATGTTCGCCGGTAGTCGCTTCGCGCGTACACGAAGAATTGGCGGCACGCGACGGAGGCCTCCATCTATATACAGTTGACACAAGTGGGCTGGCGATGATGATGGCCGAACTCGGATAAACCAACGTTTCTAAATATATTGGACAAGCCATCGCCCATTCCGGGAGCGTCGCTTTCGCCGCCTGCACCGAAAACATCCGGACAAAATCGTGACGCGTAGTCACGTGGTACACGGATAAGCGAGGGGGATTCTCCTTCGTCTAAATACCGCTTAAATGTGCAATCGCACACCGTGCACGTCAAAGCAGCTGCTAGGACTACTTTTTTTCGTATTACTACTTAAGTATTTTTGTCCAAACTGTCGAATAATCCACTTTTACGACATCCTCCGAAGTAACATTACACAATTTTCAATCTCATCCGATCATCGACTCTCGTGGTACTACAGAGTGCTCCCGCAGCGGGCAATGGAAAGCCATGGTCGCCTGCCGCGTAGCGTAACGACAAACAAGGTCTGTGAAAGCAGCTGAATTTTTAACGGACGGGATCGACAAGCCGAGGCTCTTTCGTGGCGTGCACTGTTGCATTTCAATGGGGAGGGGAAAAAAAGAGGCTTCATTTACGACGGAGGCGCGACACAAAAAACGAAAGTGCCCGCGTGCGTGGGCCACGTGCATGCCCAATTCGAGCACACATTATTACAGATCGAAATAATTGCGAAAGGAATGTGAACGAGAAAATCGAAGCGCACAGACTTGGGGAAAGTGAGAAAAGATGAACATTAAATGGGGCCATGAAGACAAATACAAGTCTGGTTCATTAAAAAAGCTGTCTAGTCCCGATAACAATAACAATTGTATCGCCAACTACGAAGCAATAATCGAGAATTAAGAAAACATATTCAACAGTGGCGACTCTGTAGCCCTTTCCCCCAGTATGTTTTTCTATGACGCCACATAACCTTGTCTATGTGACGTCACCGGCCTAAGTCACCGCCAAAAAAAAAAAAAAACGTGCCATGGGATATTGCAGTGGGACTGATAAAAATGTTTTTAGTTCAGGCCCATAACGTCACTCATGCCCATAGTACACACATCACCGTAGCGCAAAATTTGAAAGTTGTTCATTTGTTCATGCGTTTTCTGGGTTAACAAATTGTATTTCGCCTCTGGTGTAGAGCTGAGAGAGAGAGGGGGGGAGGGGGGAGGGAGGGAAAGAGGGAGGGAGGGAGGGAGACCCTCAAAGCAAAGTAGCTTCCTCGCGTATTGCAAAAATTCGTATTTACTCAGCTGCGCGTTACTTTTTTTTTTCTTTATCCTAGCGCCAGCATGCTATTTATTACATTAGGCTTTCTTGCATCACCTGAGAAACCGAGATTTCTTTTGTTCACTAATACTACCTCACGATGCACGCGGCAATGTGTTTCGAAAGCTAAGACCCAGCGGCAACCTGGAATAGAAACTTGATTAAGTTCTACACGCGCGAAATTCTTCGGCGTTTCAAATCCCGGCTAAACTCCGCACAATCATCGATCAGAGGATGAGGAAAAGAGATGGCTAGAGAGAGAGAGAGAGAGAGAGAGAGAGAGAGAGAGAGGGGGGGGGGGTAAGCATTGGGAGCTCTGTAGCGCTTCTTCAGCCAATCTTACGACAGAAGTCCTAATACATTATAAACAGGCTGAAACGAAGCTGACGCTACCATCAACTAATCTTTTCGAAATGCCCACAGCGGAGCATTACTCGCCAAATCTGGCGAGATAATAGCTCTTTTTGCAATACCTCCCACGTGTACGCCGCGCTCTACCGGAGCACATAAATCTTCGTTTTCGAGCTCCGCCAAAATTCGGCCCGGAGAATTCGCCGTGACAAATTTATATTAAGCGTGTCGCAACGGGAGCGCAGCTTTACGGGACACAGTATTGCAGGTTGCCTCGTCGCAAGACCGCATACCTGCGCGGCTACTGAGAAAACACAATGCAGTCTTGGTACTATTGATCGGTTGAAGAGAATAAGCTGGCTTGATTTAGATTCGTACATACATGGCAAGGTACTGCACACAATCGATAACTAATCACGCCAGCTCCATCAACAGCTAATCTTCGTAGTTTTCGAAGCTATTCGACCCAAACACAGACACGAGTGGAACGCGCCAAACACACGGGTAAGCAATTCCTAAATAGACCCAAGCCACGCGTCGCGGACTCATATTTGGGAATGCAAGTGACCGAGTACGTTGGTGTTTCAGAGTGGTTTTCCCCTAGAGTGTAAGGGCTGGAAACAATTAACTTACAAATATTTGGCAGACTTCTGACCCACTTGATAGGCGCGGTTAATAGAGGTCTATGTACAACTCGAGGATAACATTAAAGATTGGCGGAGTACTTTTGTGACGCATTGAGTTGATTAGAAAGATTTTCCGACAAAACCGGTGCGGGCAAGTGCCACTGCCGGCGAGCTTGATTGGAGTTGCAGAAAACATCTACGCTTGGGGTGGCATACTCTGTGGGCGCGAAAATGTTACCAGAGACGATGTACGCAGTCTTGTATCAACGTATACGAAGGCCCCTATATATAAAGCTCCATTCACCCGGCCCCTTTGAGGTCTGCTTAGCTGCGATACACAAGTGCATTGCCAGAGCATCATGCCACGGGTTATTATAAGAGCGAAGCTCTTCAGCAAATCGCCATTTTTCGTGTCCGCAGTCAAAAACGAGAAATTCCCGAGCGCGCGCACGTGAGCGCAGGCCTCGCTGTGACCGCCCGGAAGTTAAAAAAACCAAGAAAATGCCGAGCGCTCGTGTGTGCGTGCCTCGCGACGACCGCCCACCGTACGTGCCCTGCGCACGTTTGTACGTAGCCAATCGTACCCACTTGGGGAGATTGGCCAAGATTGAAAAAAAAAAAAAATTGACCGCGTATCTGCTTTTTTTAGTTGCGAATGTCGTCAAAAGACGACAGTCTTTGTAGACATTTGCTAAGGAAATGCCCCCCTTTGCTTTCCCGCTCACCTCTCATGCTATTCCTGTACCGTCACGCTCATTACAAGGTAAACACACTAAAGGTTTGCGCAATGCGATTTGAATTTACCACGTTCCACTGCTACAGGCCGGGTTCCTCGATGCCAGCGCTGCAGTACGGCGGAGACGCGCGTGAATGGAGGCGGCCGACTACAAGGTTTATAGAACCGCGTGGCCGTGCTTCACGTGCGTTCCAAGCAGAACGTGGAACCTAGCTAGTAGAACCTTTCGTTGCTGTTGCCACGTGATTTTTCATATGCCGCCAGGAGGCGGCGGTTTTCTGCAGTAGATGTAGAATATCATTTGCTATCGAAAAACCAAGCACCCAGGAATTTTTTAATAAAGGAACACTGTAAATATCCCTCGTATACTAATTTCCTGTCTTATATTTGCGTAATGTCTTGTTCTTGTTCAACAAAGTTGACAAGTATGAACATATAAACCGGGCTTAGACGTTTACATTTGGCTGTGAGTGTATAAGACTATTGCGCAATATCAATTTTACTTTGGCCGGGTGGCTGAATCCAGTTACAGACAGACAGACGGACAGACAGACCAAAATTTCCGGGTTTAAGTAGCCCAAGAAAGACTATCGTCTTTAAAAAACCCAAAGGTGATGTTCAATGATTATCACTTCAAAAAAATATATATGAAGCTCACACTATAGCAACAATGATAGAGTAAAGACCGTTGCGGCAGCAGCGAAGGAGCAAATCGGTTGCAATCGTGGACTTGCACCGTCGTGATGGTCGTGAAGGTTGCGTACAGCTTCGCTACCTTCAAGTCTTACGCGTTGGTGCGAGCATCCTTCATTTTTTTTTTGTTCTTTTTAGTATTTCTAAATTCCTCCTTATCGATTCTAAAAGCACCAATGCTCTACATTCGCAAACAATTATAACGATTAAACGTTACACGTTTTAGCCTCAGAAATTAGACGTACCGTACTTTTCACGTCGACAGACTTGGCTTCTCAACCAAAAGAAAAGAATGATGACGCATTAGAAAAACTAACGGAACTTTCAAATCAAACACACGAAATTGACCCCAGGGTTCCTTCCCCTACCCTTTTCGCGCGGTTATATGAGATTCGCAAACCGCGGCGTATGCAAATCTGTCTCGCTTCAACGACGCGTCGTGGGAACAGCGCACACGCAGCAGCACCGGGCGAATCGACGCGTGTGGGGGACCGGTGGAGCGAAGCCGACGCCTCGCGACGCCGCTATATTGGCTCGTTTGTCAAAAAAAGGAGACGGAAGGGGGAACAGGGGCGCCGCACAATTCTTCAAACCATTCTCGCTCCGCGACGCGACGCAGTCCGTCGTTGAAACGTATTGCGCATTCACGCAACTCAGCTTTTATCCGTCACCCGAAAAGTTCGTCGTCGCCACAGCTTCGTACGCATTTTTCTTCCTCTCTTTTATTTTTTTTATTTTTTTCGTATACCTCCATCGCTACGAGCTTGTCAAACGTTCAACCGAAGTACGAAATAAAGCAATCGTACGCTTTTTTTTTTTCTCTCGTACATCTGCATCGCTCCCAGCTTGTACAGCGTCCAACCGAAGTACGAAAAGAAGCAATCTAGATTTATACTCACGTACACCACCGGCGCACGTCTTTCTCAAGTTAAGCAATCGTTGGTCGAGCTCAACTCGGGGAACATTGTTTTCTTGTTCGAACGCAGGCCGCGCGGAGGAACGCAACGGGAAGGCCTCCTCCTCCCACTTCAGCCTGCTCGAGCGCCCCTGTCTAGTCGGAGAGCAACTGCACGCATCATTCATTGTTCGGCAGTTCCAATCACTTCCATGGTTGTGATTGCCTGACTCTCTTCCACGGCGCCTGTGACGCACGTGGCGGGGGTTTCGCCTGACGGCAGAAACAAGACGAGGATCAGGAGAGAGACGCTCTCATAGCGCTCACTGTTACGGCACCGAGCTCACACGCGGTATAAAAAGAAGAACCGGCTGCTGCGCGAGTGTACAGTGTGGTAAGTGTAGAGTGGGCAAGCGAGATGCGACGGAAGCACGCCAGACGGCCCCTAGCCCTTGCGTGTCCCCTCGGCCTGGTAAACTCATGTCGCGTACTACGCGACAACTTCCTCCGAGCTCTATTCGCTGGACTTCTGCGCACCGTCACACCACAAAACGCCGAAATATACACGCCAAACACACGCGAAATAAAGAGAAAAAAAAAGGTGTCAGGAGTACTGCCAAATTACGGCTTCTAGAAGGCTGCCTTCACAGCCAGAGCGTTGGCTGCGGTCATCCATGCTATCGCGTTTTCTTAAATGCGCAGCAGTACTTGACTTGCTGTGCGGAAACCCCGCCGTCCCACAAAACCGTAGAAGCTAAAGAAGCCATGCCAAGCAAACAATTCGTGAGTTCCTAGTAGTTGCGGCGCGTGGTGTGGCTCTGTTGGGCGCTGCCTCGCGGCCGGTTCACTAGATGGCGCAAGCTGGCCTAAGGCGCGCATTATCGTTGCTGACAAACTACTAGAGCATCACAACGCGCCAAAACGTGCGAAGCGACCTCCTGCACCGGATCGACGTTTATCCACCGTATCATCGACAATGCAAAAGGCAGAACGAGCACTGCAAATTCCAGCGAGGCGGCAGGGCGACCAGGAGATACGAGAGCCAGAAGCAGCACTAAGTTCAGCGACATAGCTCACCGACACACTAAGAGACAAGTAGCGCCCTCTCATTTACACATTACAAGAGTTGCCTAGGCGCCCACGCAGCTTATGTTTTTCGGAAAGCGAAATTTACAATACGTGCCGTAACGCCTCATCCACTCTATTCTCCCTCTTTTCCGCGGTTTTGTGACTGCCCGTCCGAGAGAAACGCGGCGGACAGCGGACAGCAGTGAGTACTGAGACAATGTACGTACACTTCATAGTTCTCAGTAAGAAACCTCAGAACAGAAAAACCTCAAGGTTAGGTCTCCCCGCCAAGGGACTACAAGGGACTACTACAGGGGGGGCTCCTGCCGCGCATAGAAACAGCTGTTAAGCTGGTGGCTAGCATTACGCTGGCGGGATACGACCGGAAATGTGACGCGACCGCACGCCTCACAACGAAACGCGGAGAAGTTGTACGTGATCTCTCCCTTGCTCGCAGCTTTCCTTCTTTATCATTACTATCGCCGTGCGGGGAGAGCCCGATTTTACTCACAAAATGTTCGTTTTTATTTTGTCCTTCGGCTCAACGTTGTGCCGGTGTTTCGGTAGAGCCAAGACGCTGAAGATTATGGTTGTTGCGTAATTATTAACTCACGACCGCGGGCAACAGCAGTTGCGGCGAACAGTCCGTACTTCAAGATAAGAAACAGGCGAAAGAACGTTTTTAAGGTCAATGCAGAACCACATGGCGTATTTTTATTCTTCTCGAAGGCAAGAAAACGCGTAAGCACCGCTATATTCCGTTTATTTATCCAGCCTTTCAAGGCGTTTACTGCGTTATCCTGTATTGTAAAAGAAACATACATACACCCCCATGCTCACGCACCGCTATATCAACCACCTTCACTGCAGCTAGAAATGGGCGACTTTGCAGGCTGCCCACTGAGCCTAAAGCAATCTAACGCGAATACCGCACCACCACTTTTTACGCAGCCACGGGTACAAGCATTGATTTAGAACATTTTTACACAAAAATCACCCGGCCTTCAAAAAGAAAAAGAAGAACATTAAGGATTGCGAGGGCTCGTTGAAATAGGAACCAATAGTTCTACCTCAAAGCCAAAAAGTTTGAACGGCGGGTTCTCTCCCGCAGTTGGTCCAAAGGTTCTTACTGGTGTTAAAAGCGAGTTGAATGATTTCACTTCTGCATCGCATACGAAACGGAATGGCGGCTCCTCCCAGGCTCGTGACCCAAGTCGCCACCTGCTGCACCCACGCCTGCACCCACGGCCAGGCCAGCCCGCCCAGGAAAGCAGAAAGCGCGCAGCTCGCAAGAGTCGGCGTACTCCGTCGGAGAGGCTGCAATTAGCAAGCGGCGTGCGCCGCGACAACGTTGCGCCGTATTTAATGAGCCCCACCGGGCCGACGCTCCGCGAAGCCGCCGCCTCCTCAAGGCCGCCGCCAGCGCCGAACAAGCGGGCCAGCGGGACGGCTGCGTGTACCGTTCCACGAACGGAACACCGCGAGAGCAGCGTTTCGAGAGCGCGCACGCACGGCGGAAGACGACACGACCGCGGTTCGGTCTGCGGGAATCGTTTTCGCGCCGCCGCGGTGAGCTGCTGGCCTCAGCGCTTGGCGACGGCACGATGACGTCCAACCACA
Source organism: Haemaphysalis longicornis (assembly GCF_048455015.1). NCBI lineage: Eukaryota > Metazoa > Arthropoda > Arachnida > Ixodida > Ixodidae > Haemaphysalis > Haemaphysalis longicornis. The sequence continues at coordinate 182,799,476 of NW_027526295.1, forward strand.
CGTTACGTCCGAGTCCGTTCTGCCGGCTTAAACTGGCGGCTGTTTTTTTTTTTTTTTCGCTAAAAACCGGAATTCGTAGTTTTCCTAGATCGGCCACCCCCTTTTTAAAGGCGACTAAATTGCATTTAACAAATACCACATATAATCGACCACACTGCATTCAAGAGAATTCTGGTTTTCGCATGTTATGTATATCGCGCGCGCGCGCGCGCGATATATATTCGTTTAAAGGAGCCATGAAGAGAAAATAGAACTTCGTGTAATTTGAAAGAACTAGGATTCAGTATCTCACTCAGCTCCATTACAACACCAAAAGATGTTTTTTAACGAAAAAAAAAAACAAGAAGTATTTAAAAACTTTCAAATTTTGCGCCACAGTGACGTGTTATGAGCAAGAATGACGTCATACGGGCGAACAATAAAACATAATTTTCAGTGCGTTAACTGCACATTAGCATTCAAGTGATGCTGTCAAATGGAACTAGATGCCCCATTACAGACGTCCAGTCATGTGTCGTCGCGACAGGTCAGTTAGGCGGCCGCCAATCGCGCAAACAAGGTTCCGTGACGTCATAGAAAAGTTGCGGGAAATTGGCTAGGGGGTCGCGACTGCTTCACACGTTTTCTTTAATATCTCCGTTATTTGTTCGAAGATTGCGATGATATTGGTATCACTGTTATCGGGACTAGGCTGTCTTTCAAATAAACCCAACTTGTACTTTGTCTTCATGGCTCCTTTAATGCCATGATGGCAGTGAGATTCCATTGAGCTGATCGCTTCACTCGGATTCTACGCCTGTCACTATCTATCACTTGCGGTAATGCTGCCTTAAATAAAAGTACACTTTCTAAATCAACTAGTGTCAGGTACGCAAAGAGTGACTACGCGTAAAATACATTGTTCGTTCTTCAAAGTTCGAGATGGCGTAAAGAAATGGGGGGCCAGCATTGCATGGGCTTACGATGGTATATCTTGGTAAGTCACGCTGGAGCCACAATTGGTGTGGTGACGTCACAGCACGCAAGTATCCCTCTTCGATCCAGCTAAGGCCTCATTATCGGCAAGCGAGGCGTCGTTCCCGCCCGCCACACGTTTGAAGCGAGCGTGTCGACATTTGTCACCAAAGCGGAAAGAGACGAGACGTTATAGTGTTCGTCAACCTGTGACGTTCAGCATGACGTGAGGTCGGCGCGTACCGCATTGGCATCGCCAAGCAAGGCTGAAATTTAGCGGAAGCGTGCTTTGATGACTCGACTAACTAACACTTCTTTAGATACTGTGCTCAGAGTCCTCATGTAGACGCCTCAATACGTAACACACGTTTCTAAATTCTTTATACAGACACACCATTTAAACCTTTTAAAAATCCCGTGCCCCCCCCCCCCCCCCCAAGAAAAAAAAGTGGGGAACAATAACCGCTCAAGCAAGGGTATGGCACATTTAAAGCCAATATAAAATGTACGTGTTGAGGAGTGGTGCGAAGCGAATATATATCCAGTTCCTCTCGAGACCCTTTGAAGCATCCAAAGCCTAACGTGCGAGTACCGATTCCAAGTGACGCAAATATTTCAGCGAGCCGGTATCTAAGGAGTTGCGGCAGATGAGCAGAAACGACACGCCCGCGACTGAAACGCTTTCGTACACGCAAGTCACTCCTACTTGCGTAAGTCACCAAAACAAACAACATGGCTAGGTTCACCTTCAATCATCTTGCTTCAACCACGGAGACGTGGTCGCTTAGCGGAGGCGAGCAGTTCTCAAATTCGGGAGGTCGCGGGTTCGATTCCCATTCAAACCCAAATTTAGCGGATTTGCTTTCCAACTCATTTTCTTCACGTTTATTCTCTGCGCCGACCGCCATTTGGTGTGCCATCTCTCGGCTACGACGCTGACTACGCCGGATTTTCGACTTATCGAACAACTAACCCTTTCGGATTAAAATCATAAATAGTACACCGCGTTCCAGCTCTCCGTTCCTCCGTCCGCGCAGCCGAAGCGCTAGAGTGAGCGCAGCTCTTCGCGCGCGCGCCGCCTTTATGGCGCAAGAGCATCTGCCACGTGTCTCTGAGGCACTGCGGGAAAGCCGCTTCGCTGTTGGCAGGGACGCGAGCCGGGCGTCTTTCCCGCAGTGGCCCGGCGTAAGGCTGCGCAACCTGCCGATGCCGTCCTCGTTTGTCAAGAGTCCTGCAGAACACGGAAAGTGCAGCTTCTTTCCGCGGCGCTCCGTACCCGGGCGCCTGTTTTGTTGCACTGCTGCTTACGCGCGTCGGAATAATGACACGGGATGAACTGGCAGAGAACGCCGGCGCAGCGGTAAATTGGGGAACCTAGCCGGCGGCTTTGATTCGAATAGACTCGACCAAAGGGGCTGCTGTTGCGTATGATGAAGGCACGTGATACACTCGTGCTACACGGCCGTTTCCAAGGTCTGCAGAGGGCTTTCGAACGAACTGTCTACCGAAGCGCGCATTGTAAATCTATTTTACTTAGGCGCACGTGTAAGTAGGTAGCCAACTGTCGATGGAAAGTTTCTGTGTAGCGCAGGTAGTGACAATATTGAACCCGCATTTTTCCAACATTTGTCTGGGGTATATCTCAAGTAGTGAGTCAGTCCGGTGAAGCGGAGCAGGCAAGAACGTACGCCACAGTTCGTTACACACAGTTCGTTACACGACACACTTCGCTGTCGCGGTAAAAGGTGTCGCAACTATTTTGGCAGAAAATAAGTGGCGCCGGGCGCCAATAGTCACTCTTTTTCAATAAGAAAGCAATACTTAACTATTAGAGTTAATAGTTAACTATCCTTCGTGGGAAACGCGGCATGTCAAGAATATCGGAGCCTGAATTTTTGCTACACGAATCCCACTCCCTAGTGGACTATTTGTCTCCTCGTAGTCCTTTTAGCGGCTCTCTCAGCGCGCTACAGACTGCTTCTTCACCCCTCATTTATTTCCGTGACGCCACTAACACCGTTTCCGCTTCCCCACGCCAAATTCTCCCACATTTTCCGCACTGTCTGAAGGCGATTGAGTAAAAAAATAAACGGGCATTAGACCTTTCCGCGCCTTCTATTTGACGCCTCTTCGGCAATCGAGGTGCCAACAAAATCATCGCTAGAGACGTATACGTATAGCGCTGCGCACATGTCATCCGCAAATGGCGCACGCCTGCTCACTGTCTTATCAGCGGCGACAGCCGAACAAAAGACAGCAGCTGGGTACACCCGACTACAGCGGACGTTACGTTGTCTGTATACGCCGTCTGAGCAAACGTTGGCTCGGGTGGCACAAACAGGAAAGAATAGACAGCGTCGATGGCGCACAAACCCTCCCCCCTACCCGCGCAGACCACAAAGCCTTCCATTTCAGCATAGTCAACTGCACTGTCCAGCGAAGGTAAAAGAAAAACTGGCGCGGCTTTCGCCGCGTAATTACGGCGAAAACGTCGGAAGAACCCCCAATCCAGTACAAGGCCGTTCAGCAAGGTCAACCGCGCTCTGCGACGATAACCGCTGTTCTACTATACCCCAAGGTTGACGTGTGCGACTTTCATAGAGGTAACCACGACCGCGTCTGATTGCGGGCGACTGTCGTTGCGGCGACCGGAAAAGTTGCTTGAAAGCTTCGGCACGTGCCGTCAACAAGACTTGGAATGCGAGCGTGAGCACCCGCAGTGTCTTGTAGTTCTGGTCACGCGAGCTCCGCGCTCGCATCTGATTTGATTAAAGATGATAGTTTGTTAAAGACGATAGTCTTTCTTGGGCTACTTAAACCCGGAAATTTTGGTCTGTCTGTATGTCTGTCTGGTACCAGGTTTCAGTATACCTTGTCAAAAAATTTTAATTAAGGTGCTTAGTCGGGTAACTGATCGTTCAGGTAAGCGCTCCAGAGCTGCGGGGTCTTATTAAAACCCTCCAATTACTGTTGCCTTTCAAAACGCATATGCGCGGGCATTGACTGTCTGTCCGTCTGTCTGTCTGTAACTCGATTCAGCCACCCGGCCAAAGTAAAATTGATATTGCGCAATAGTCTTATATACTCACAGCCAAATGTAAACGTCTATGCCCGGTTTATATGTTCATGCTTGTCAGCTTTGTTGAACAAGAACAAGACATTACGCAAATATAAGACAGGAAATCAGTACCCAAGGGATATTTACAGTGTTCCTTTATTAAAAAAAATTCCTGGATGCTTGGTTTTTCGATAGCAAATGATATTCTACATCTACCGCAGAACAACGCGTACCGCCTGCTGTTGCCCGCGCCACCTCCGGGCGGCATATGAGAAATCACACGGCAACAGCAAAAAAAGGTTCCACTACCTAGGTTTCACGTTCCGCTTGGAACGCACGTGGAGCACGGCAACGCGGTTCCATAAACCTTAGAGTTGGCCGCCTCGATTCACGCGCGTCTCCGCCGTACTGCAGCGCTGGCATCGACGAACCCCGCCTGTAGCAGTGGAACGCGGTAAATACAAATCGCCTTGAGCAAACCTTTAGTGTGTTTACCTTGGTGTGTTTAGTGAGCGCGACGCAACAGGAACAGCATGAGAGGTGAGCGGGAAAGCGAAGAGGGCATTTCCTTGGGAAGATGTCCACAAAGACTTCGTCTTTTGACGACATTTGCAACGAAAGGAGCAGATACGCGGCCAATTTTTATCCTGGGACCCGTGCGGGACACCTTGGCACGAAAAAAGTCCCCTCAGGAGGCTTTGTATGTTTCCGCTGTGCCCTTGTCGAAACACGGCCGCCGCGGCCGGGGGCCGAACTCGCGTCCTCGTGCTTCGCGAAAGAATGCGTCGTTCGGTTACCCAGTATACAGCAAGAACACGACCGTGCCTGTGTACGTCAAGTGGAAGCGGAAACGCGGTGTTGCTGCAATAAATTAACACATACAATTATAAAATCTGCAAAGCCTGTAGAAAATGTTGCAGTATATCCCCGGAAAACATTAACAGGACCCCCATTAAACGGGATCCCATTAAACATTAAACAGGATACCCATGAATACCGCAGCGCAGCATTGCAGCAAAGCGTGCGCTGCACTTTGCGGGCGCGGGGTGTTCTATGGGCGATGGGAGCACCAGCATGTACTGCTAACGGATCTGTTACTAGAGTCCACAAGAATCGATTTCAAATGAAATTGCGTAGAGCGACTCAGAAAATACACGTGGTGTAAGGACCGTTATCAGAACACAACTAAGAGTTCAGCAGTCGTACCCGAAGCTCAATCATTTCTTTTCGTCTCCGACATAGTTTTGACGAGAAAAAAAAAAAAAAAAAAGCAACATTCGCTCAGATTACACTGCTATTTTATATATAAAAAATAAACCCCTGCAAAACGTCTGTATACCGTGACGCAACACAAATTGGTTTGTCCTTATAGAAAAAGAACAACAAAAAAACTCCAGAGTTTTTCGTCTGCGCAGTGGCCCAATCCATTCTCCTTGCAATGATTGCGACAGCACTAATCAAGGATATCCATTATGGTACATGACCATAAAAGCGGTTTGTTGCGAAAGGCATCCAACACGTGCCACTGCAGCGGCAACAGCTCGGCAGAGGCGCCAGAAATAGGTACACCTCCACATTGAGCGAAACACCCACCTTTCCGACGAAGCCATTATGCGAACCCTAAGAAACATTTTAAGCATTCATCGTGTATGTATTTCGACTAAGAGCAAGACAAAGCTTCGTTGAGAACAAGCGACACGGGCAGGCGTTCCGAAACGATCGAACTAGCAAGAGGCGATACGAAACTATCACGAGACCCGAAATCCGCTTCACCTTCTGATGAAAGAACCAAGAACACGCGGGTTGGAACCAACCGGGGCCCCGGCCGCCATTTTTTTTTAACGAAAATGCCTGTGCGTGGAGATTTCGACGCACGTTAAAGATCAACCACGTGTCCTCAACTACAGTAGACTTCCGTTAAAACGAACTCGAAGGGAGCGTGAAAATGCGTTCGCGTTATAAGGAATTCGTCTTACCCGAAGGTTTTTTTTTTTCCTCGTTGTTGTTCGTCTAAACCATGGAATTCGTCTTATCCGAGTTCTTCTTAACCTAATTCGTCTTAACTTAGTTCGTCTTAAGCGGAGCCTACTGTAATACGAAGCCCTCCACTACGGCCCTAAACCCACGTTTTATTTTTTCCGTCGTCAAACCTTCTGATTAAGGCAAAAAAGAGACAACAACGCCTGAATACATACTGCCAGATTTCGAGGCGCTTTTCTGATAGCGACCCCAGTGTTTCCCATTCAGAAAAAACAAAACAAAAAGAAGCTAATAGAGTGAAGCTTGTACATAAGTAAACCGTCGTTGTAACGAAATCGCTTTCTTCGAAGTGCTTTATAGTCCCCGCTGCAGTGTACACAGAGCACATAATCCCCGCTTTCAACGAAGTACCGCTTATAATGAAGCCAGTTTCCCGTCCCAAGCACTTCGCTATAACAAAGATTTACTTATGCACACAACAACGAAGTACCGCTTATAATGAAGCCAGTTTCCCGTCCCAAGCACTTCGCTATAACCAAGATTTACTTATGCACACAACGGCGCAAACCCAACAAAATGTGAGGGTAAAAGGTCAGGGACGAACACTGTAGAACGAAGAACGCTTCTCCAAATATCTTCGCCCATATCTGTCAAAATGATGTATCGCAAGTGATTTCGGACGAACGTTATCGCGGAGTCCAACTCGCCCCGTCACCACCGCCATCGACCGAGAAGCGCCGCGCCTCAAATTCTGACTCAGCGAGACGCGCGCGCGCGGGTTTGAGGCGCATTTCCCGCGCATGACGCACACAGTACTGCGTCAACCACAAGAAAGCCCAAAATGACTCACTCACTCCACCATTTATGAGCCTATATAATTATCGACCCCGCAGGAAGGCAGAACGCTTCTCTCATAGAGCAGGTTTCAGCTTCTGGTAAGTTGTAACTCAATAAGCTCCATTCCTGCCACAGAAGACGTTTTTTAACCGAAGAAACAGAGGAAATGTTGCAGAACTTTTAAATTTCGCGCTCAAGTGACGTAATATGGGCAGGAGTGGCGTATTATGGGCCGGCGCGTAAAAAAAGGCAGTGATCGGTGCGTTAACTGCAGGTTAGCCTTCATGTGATACTCCCTAACGGGACAAGAGGCCCCACAACCGTCTAGTCACGACTGTTGGCGGTGGCTTAAGTCGGGGTCCGCCAATCGCATAGACAAGATTCTGTGACGTCATTGAGAAATCGCCGGGAAATTGGCTGGGGAATCGTCACTGCTTTCCCTTAATGTCTGCATTATTAGTTTGGAGTTAGCGATAAAACTGGCGCCATTATCATCAGGACAAAGTCAGACCCAAACCCGTAATTTGTCTTCATGGTTTCTTAGCATGGTTGCATCCATCGAGTGCAGCCTCACTGGTAACCGACGTCGTTATCTGTACCGGAAGAAGTAGCACTCCAGACGTCGGGGATGCGCAAAACGCCATTGAACGCGCAGCTGCTTCATAATACCGAAGTGGCTCATTCTAAACCGGTAGCCCCCTATCCCCACCACACCGCTGAAACCCGAGGGAAAACTGATACATTCTGACGCGTACCACAAACGCGCATTTCGCGAAAGAAATTAAAACGAATGCTTTAGAGCAAGAGTTCGTAAGGCTCCCGAATATTACACCGGGGCTACCAGGTCCCGGTCTGGTGAGGAACGCTTGTGTTCACGAATTTCCACCTTGTCTGCACTGCTGGGGACCAGCTAGAAGGCTACACGACGAGTGTCGGTCACTTGGCTGTCGCACTTTTTGGATACAGTTGATCATGCTTGGATGCAACTATTTCAGCCACCAGTCCTTCTAGAAAAGAGTGGCGGGTGACCATTAGGCTACAAGTCGAGCACGTACGCGGTAGTTCGCCGCGCAAACCACTTAGAGACAGGGAATTCTGAAGCGGCAGCTCACGCACGCCAGGGCCAGCTGACGAGACGTGTCTGCCGCTCGTGACGCGGCGGTCACGAACGCGTCCGAGGTGAAGGAGCCAACGGCGCGAAAAGCTACAGGTCCAGCGATCAACACACTGGCCCAAGCATACAGCTGTTTCTCTCGAGCCTCCTGCAACCAAAACGCCGAACCGCGCCAGGTCGCGCGACACCTTCCCACAAAGTGAAGGATGCGAACACCTCTAGTCACTGAGTACCACCGCCCGCCTAACAGCGAGAGGGCACGCCAGATGATGTGATCCTGCGAAACTTTTGCGTTTTGTTACGAACCGGCGTTAATCCCAAAAGCCAAAGTCACGCCACTAAGTGGAATTTTTTTTTGTTTTGTTTTTCGTCTGTGCTGTAAACGCATGCATGCTGGGCAATACGAGACCCGAGATATTGGGCGTTTACTTCACAAGTTCTTACAAGATTTTTTTTTTACTTTTTTACTTTACGACAGCGAAAGCCGTAAATTATGGCGACCAAGTGCGGCAAGATTATGCCCACGCATATTCACGGGCGGATTGGCCGGACCTTAAAAAGCAGCTAATCAATTAAATAAAAGTATTCGCTCAATCGCAAGAAAGCCATGGAATTTTAACAAAATGGTTATTTCAACCATGGCTTCAACTACGCTTAAACTCACCGCTTCCAATGCGGTCGACTCAGAAACGTACACAAAGCTGAACATACACCCACAAGACGCGACTGGCAAATGCTTGATAGAGCGGCTAATCATATAACTTACAACCCGTCAGTTAGAAAAGAACCAACCGTTTGAATGACTCCGTCAATTTCAATAACTAATAATTTAAATCCTTATTAGCTTCACTGGCGTCGAAATCTGAAGCGTCATTGCACTCGCGGCACTCAATTTTTTACGTTGTGTTCGTGTTCCTGCCGCAGTTTTTCGTTCCTTCGTTTACCATCGCGATTTAGTTTTACAGGTCACGGCTAGTTAATCTTTGCTTATCCCTTCAGTGGGTTCAAGATGTCCCCGAAAACCGCTGTCGCTATCGCAATCATGAGTCATGCGAATTAGGCAAAAGCATCATCATTAAAATAATAGCGAATGAGTGCTCCGGTACGTAAGCGCGAGTTATGAAATATACCTTCAGTTAATGTATTAAACGACAGGGCACCGGCTTTTTACAGACAAGCACAACGCAAACGTCGAGGTATCCAAGCAGCCAGAACAATTTTAGGGCCACACCGGAAAAATTACCCAAATGCCACGTTAAGCCCTCAGGCGTTTCTCGTGTACTACGTCTGAAACCAGTACTGCCCGTCAAAACTGACTAGCGTAACGTCGACAAGTCCGGCTTACGAGCGTGGCTGCAAATCAAGGCCTACTTCGCGTTCCAGGTCAAGAAACGTTGAGCGACCGATAGGCCCCCAGGGCACCAGAGCGCATTCACCGGCGGATATGTCCTAAGACACTCCGGCTGGTACGTAGGAAGACGCTTATCGGGGAAAAAAAAAAAAACAGAATATACACTCGGAACCCACGCAAGCAAGAGACCAACCGAGCGGCAAAAACGTTAAGGAATGCGCTACACGTCAGGCAACACAGCGCCGTTACTTGGCTACTGTTCCAAGCAAGTTCCCTTCACACAAATACCAAGAGAAGCCGCGCGTGCTGCTTGCAATTAGAAAAATAGAACAATGTTTCTAGAGCTGTATCTTCGTTCCGCCTTTTCAAATCGCCCCAACGAACGCCTGTAGTTGCTACTTTCACGCCGCTGACACCAAAAACGCCGAGGTACCGGCTACAACCTACCATGCGGCACTGACAGCACGAGGGAAAGAGAGAGCGAGAGCGAGTGCGGAGAATTGACAGTAGCAACAGTACGGAGTTCTGCCATATTTGCTGCACCTTTCAGAAAACTACCCCCAATAATAAAACGAGGGAGGCGTTATCGAGACATTCTTCTTCGGGGCGTTAAACGGTACGATGCAGAAACAATTTTTTATAAAAATTGAAAGGGGTATTCCACTTACAAATTGGCAAGAACTCGGCCGCAGACTGAATGGGCTGCCGCGTCCATAGCAGCCGAAGCGTTGACGGCTTTTGTAAATTCAGTCTCCTAGGCTAGATGGCAGCACCGGCACGGACGCGTCGCGCCCTCCTCAGAAACCGTTAGTCAACGGGGATTTCCGGGCGCGCAGTCATCCGATCGTTCACCAGATGGCTCACGCCGTCCAGCAAAGGTAGAGTTCCTGTATATGCTCCCTACGGGAGCAGAGTTGCGCATAGGTCCGCCATCTTGACCGCCGAGCATCCAAAGCAGCGTGGGAAAGCCAACCGTCGGGCTTGAAGGAGTCGTGCGCACCGCGCGAGGGGAGCGTGAGCGCGCCCCGACGTCGCTGCTTTTTTTTTTTTTTGTAACGCGCGCTTTGCTTTATTATTAGGGGTGTTTTCCTATAACGCATATCCTAATATCGGGAAGATATGGCTGTGCAAAATGTTCCGAAATGTCCCTCCAGGTCTTAACAAACATATATGTATTACTATAAATTTAACGAAGACGTGACTCGTTTTGCTCAATAAACCTCCATACTGGTTAGATGCCTGGTATAGAATCAGCACGCGCGTATATACACACTGGGCTATTTGGAACTCAACCTACAGTTTTTGCAGTCTATAGTGCATGTCGGCAAACTTTCATGCCTTGACAACGTAAAGTGATGTGACCAGGCATCTAACCAGTATGGAGGTTTATTGAGCAAAACGAGTCACGTCTTCGTTAAATTTATAGTAACACATATATGTTTGTTAAGACCTGGAGGGATATTTCGGAATATTTTACACAGCCATCCGATATTCGGATATGCGTTATAGGAAAACTGCACTCAAGAGGAGGAGGAGGAGTAAGGGGAGGAGGGGAAAACTTTGTTTAACAATTAAATCTATCTGGTTAGCCTGGGGAGGGGCGAAGCATGCAGTGTATAAGGGTATTCAAAAATTGCAGGTCTCTCTCTTGCCACACGGCGTGTTTCAACCCTTCCAGGCGCGAAGAACAAATCGTATTCTACTCGGGATAGCGTTCTATGATTTGAAGAAAATTACTTTTACTCTCTTGTCCTGGACTGAGGACCCGGCCCACTAACCAGATCGATTTAATTGTTAAACAAAGTTTTCCCCTCCTCCTCTTACTCCTTCTCCTCCTCTTATGTGCAGTTTTCCTATAACGCTTATCCGAATATCGGGAAGATATGGCTGTGCAAAATAGAGCTAGGCGTCAGCTTCTCATGTAAGCATTCGAACAAAAGGATCAGTCAGCTGCTAATAACCGACAACAGCGAAAATGGAAGACCAAAACAAATTCTAGGCCTTCAGGGCTGTCGGCTTGACCGCGTACTGGAGTTGTGCAAAAAAGATACTCTTCATGTACTAGCGTGTTGCGGCTTGTCTCTCTCGCGCTACGAACTACGAATGCGACATGGCAGCGGTTCAAAATGTACTAAAGACGCCGACAGCAGAGGGCAGCAGCGGCGTTGCAGCCGCATCGCCGGCTTCTCTGCGGTGCGTGGATGCTTTTTGTGCACGTGATGGCGATCAGCGAATAGGGTCGTGAGCGGCGAATGGAAATCAAAGGCGCAACTCTGCTCCCGTAGGGAGCATATACAGGAACTCTAAGCAAAGGCGGCGCAGGCCACCCGCCAATCGCACGTCGGCGGGAAGGTTTAAACGATTTGAAACGGCGCCAACCGTGAGTTGGCGCTATTTTGAATCGCACATTAGCGCCACAAGTTGTGACCCAAGGTTCTACTTCATTAATATTGTTACGCAGAACAAAATAGCTCGCAGTTATTATGTTTCTTAGGTAGGACCCTCAGATAAAAAAGGCGCTCTTCACAAGCGGCAGTATGTGTTTTATGAAGTTTCCTCATAGACTCTTTGAACAACGCCAGGCGAGCACAATGTTCTAAATATCGTGCAGTAGCTATTTAACAGACATAAATACCCACAAAACTTCGCATATATGGTGGCACCGTCTTCAGAGCAAATTATATTACCATGCACTATCAATGCTGCCACTTTGCAAGGAAAACACTTCGTACACTTCCGGTTCGGTGAGAGTACATTACCAAAAAATTCCCGTTTATTGCTTCAGAGTTCACCGCAATGTAGTGCACCCTATTCAGCGCAATTTTCACCGTACGAAGCCTAATCTTCGCCTTACTTTTAAATCGGGGCCACACCACACTGTTAAATCCAAAATGAATGGTACGTGCGTAAATCTATTTTTTTTTTTATATTCTGCTGACGACACCGCTGCAAGCTTACGGTCGATTGATCCTTGAGAGCGTTTCCTAGATGGGAAATTGTAATGCTGTTAAACCCCTTTTTATTGCCTCCGCTTTCCTGGGCCAGAAATGACGCAAAAAGCGCTATTTACCTTCACGCTATAAATGTGCGAGTTTGAAACGCCGACCCAGAGGTTAAACGCGTTCAGGGAATCGAGGGCACCGGCATCGCTGGCGATCTGCCGCGATGCCGCCTGATTTTTCGCCAGATATCGAAAGGCAGATAGCAGATTTCCAGGAAAGCGTCGGCAATCAAAAGAAATGAAATGTACGGGAAAATGCGGTTGACCTTTCCTGTGAAAGCCGTAGAGTCCACAAAAGCGGGAAAGTGGACCTTCTAATTCAGACTGCTTGCTGGCAAGCAAAGGTTGATTTGACGTTTGAATTGATGAATTCACCTGGGTTATGAGGCGCGCCGCAGTGGAGGGCTTCGGATTAATTTTGACCACCTGGAGGTCTAATTAACGTGCGCCTAAATCTCGACACGGGCGTTTTCGCTTTTCGCATCCATCAGAAAAACAGCCACCGCAGCTGGGATCACACCCGCGTCCTTGGGAATTAGCAGCACAATGCCTTAGTCGGTGAGACACCGCGGCGGGTAGTGATACTTAAACTTTTACTATGTGTACGGCAATGCTCACCTGCAACAGCTTCGCCATTCAAGTCTTGCGCGTGAATGCAAGCTTCTTCTTCTTTTTTTTTTTCAAAATGGACGGCGTTGGACGTGCTCATCCTTTACACGGGCCTTTACACATGCGAGCTTACAACTCCGGGTAGGATTTTCTCGATTATAGTGAAAAGCTGATGACCAAAGATTGTAGTATTTTCGTACCGCCGCAATAAAAGTTATCCCACTTACGAACACTAATATACAGGTGTGAAAGAATGGTTCGTTCAGTTATAAGAAAACACGCAATGCAAAAAAAAAAAAAAAAAACATCACAACTTGCTCCGCCTCCTCTTTTAGGTCTCCGCGCGTGGTTAACCTATGGTTACCCCTCCCTCATAGTTAGGCGTAACCATATTTTCATTCTCCCTCAGCATAGGTGCGTATTTCTGCTGTTGCTCGTTCCGTTTCAAGAAAATAATGGATCGATATTGCGCTTCTTGCATGACGACGCACAGTGGCAGCGACGAGAAAGGACATCCTCCACAAGCGATGAGCAGGAAAGAAAGACGACGGTGCAAGGCCAACAAGTTCGAGGAACCTCTTTCCCACGTGCGAACACTCACGGTTCGTGCAACACATGCAACGCCGGGTAGATACAGCTAGTGACACCAGATACAGCCTGACACACAGCACCTCATTTGGCACTGCCGGGGACTCCAGCACGAGCGGGACGAACGCGCAAGGAAATAATACCTTCGCTCCAACAGTGGATCTACCCAGCAGCAGCGGAGTTCATGAAAATCTTCACGTCCCTCTGGCATTTCGCTCAAGCAAGCGGCATCAGCCTACGGATGTGTAACGCAGCCCGACCTCCTAAAACCCCAACCACTCCTCCCCAAGCCGGCCGAAACACCATCCTTTTCTGGAAATCTTTTCATTCGTTCATTCTTAGCATCGTTTTTTTTTTTTTCTCGGGAACACGCGCGGATACCATTCGGGCGAGAGAACACAGGCACGGTCGAGCTTAAGCGGCAACGTTCGGACCTTTGGTAAGTGAGGTGTGGTGACTTTGCGTGTCTCTGATATTGTTTTGGGGGCGATTAGGCGGAGCAATGGCCGGCAGTTATGCAAGGCTATTATGCAAGGCTAAGTCCACCTCATTCAACATCACACACTACTACTACTACTACTGCTAACAATTACTTACCCGTGTTCTATTGTGCCAGAAGGAAACTCGAAAATGATTTGATTAGGTAAAGCAAGGAATAAAAGGACTAAAGGGCTACACTTTTTGGATGGGGAGAATGGCCCTCCGCGCCCACTCACGAGGCTGCACGCAACGCGAGAACACCTGGCCGGGAGAAGACCCCGGCAAAGAAAAGTATCAGCCAGGAAAGTGACCTGCGCTGCGATGCAGAAAGCGCACTGACCCTCCTATCCGCTCGTCACCGCCGGCACCACCTGCTACAGCCCCCCGGGTTCAAGGGGAGGCGATGGTGCCGCCAACAGCCCAGTTGCCGCACTCCGAGACACCGAATTTTGTCCACCCCTCCCCCCTTTCTCTAAGTCTCTTGCTCCTCCACGAGGTGCCCTCGCGCAATGCAACCACAATATGTTCAACCCGACAGCTGCGCGCTCAGCCTTTATAGCGGAGCGAGTGACCTGGGGCGACCTTGCCGCGCGGGGTTCTGTCGGCTCCTGCTGCCTCCACGAGGCGCCCTTGGTCCTCATGCGGAGCAGGTGTCTAAATCGGTGCCGGCGGGTCCGCACCGCGGCATGTCTGCCTCGACCTGTCTGCTGCAGTGGGTCTCTCTCCGCTCTCCCCCGGCCCTCTCCCGCAAGGCTCCGACAAACATGTATCACGTTTCGTAGAGAAACGGGTTACGAATACCCCGCCTCGAGAGCTTTGTTCTCTCTTTGGCCGATGCGACGCTTCCGCTGTGAAGAAAGAAAATAGCGCTCAACGAGAAGGCTATCAAATAACCCTGGGAGAGAGGGGAATAGGACATGTGTTCGTCGATTCATTTTCGTTTATTTTTTCCGTGTTCAACGCATCTGTTTGAAAGGAAGCGTAGCGCTTCCAGTCCCGTCCAACCCATTTGTAGCAAAAGTTTTTTTGGAAGAAAAAATGCAGCACGAACACCCCACATGCGTTTCGTAAATTTTGACAGGGAAGGCCCCCAATTTGCCTTCGTAGAGCGTCTTGCGAGTACGAATCGTAAGATAGCTCTTATCCCACGTGCCTACGACAACACCGACATACGTTTCAGCTGCGCGTGATGAAACCCTGCGCCCCTCTCATCAACAAAGCGCAGCGTCGGCACGCTCACTTCAAAACAAACCCGTTCCCTCACCCAGTCCGACTACATACGCAGTTCACCAATCAGCATTCACCTCAATGCAAGTTTATTGAAAATTCAGGCTCCCTGTACCACGTAGTATGAGAATGCGGCTAGCCAAAACCCGCACTTCCCACCCCGTTCGCGTTCTCAGCACACCTTCAACCACGCTGCCCCCCACCGCTCTTGTGCGCCAACCGCAGATGTCCGCGCATTCTACACGGGGCCCGAATACGCGCGATTCCCCGAAAAGGGGGAAAGCGCGCCGAACGCCTACGACAACACGAACTGTACCAACTACAGGCGGGAGGCACGCCCACCACACCGGCCGAACTTTGCCGCGCGCTCTCCGCGGAGCAGACATCCTCCGCGCCGCGTTGTTCTCTTCGCCGTCCACGTTGGGTCCGTCCCAGCCGCCTCCTCCAAACCTCCGACACCGCCAGGCAGGACTCCGGCGGGGGGAGGAGGGTGGGTATCGAATTCTCTTTCTTGGCCGCCGACTCCCGCCAAGCATTCGGTCCCCACAGCACGGCGGCGTCGTCCCCCAAGCCGCAAAGGAGACGGCACCGAGGACGGCTCTCGGTGAGCGAAAAATAAAGCCCGTGACGTCAACAGGAAATGCCAGCCAACCGCTTCGAGCAGGGTGCGGAGGGACGACAACACAGACCTGCGCTCCGCAGGTCCGCTGCCGCGGTGAAAGTTGTCTTCGTCTCTTGGCATGCAGTAGAATGCTTTCTTTCTTTGTCCCCTCGTCTTCCCCCCTTACTTCTGTCCGTTCTTTGTGAAGGTCCGGCATTTCCAGGAGAGCAGAGCCAACGAAGAGCGGGGGCACTGGCGGCGGCGGCGTGTCGGAAGCATGACTGCTGCTAACAGCGCCGCCTCCGTCCGCCGAAAAGCCCGCGCCGGGGCGAATCTCCGGCCTAATGGTCCCCGGGGTCAGCCGAAATGGAAGGAAGCTCGGGAGGCGTGGAAAATATTCCCAGGAACGCACTCGTGACCACGGTGGTGCGTGCTGTGCGGCGCGCATATTTGGGCGTGAAGAAAACGCGAAATTCGAGGGGAAAGCTTCTTTTTTACAGTGCGAACTGCGAAAGATCGCCCGGTTTTCGACGGTAATGAATGGCCGCTATAGGTTTTCCCATCGTCACGATTCTCCGAGGCTGGCGAGACTTCTTGTCGAACGTGGAACCACACGCTTTGTTAAAGATCTGGAGAGGTTCTTCGCTGGTCACTTCTAGCAGCTCTCTTTCGCATCTACGGTTCACAAACGACCGGAACCTGAGGCAGGTTGTCGTCAGGACGCGTCACACTATGAACCATTGATGACCCAAATGTAGGAAGCTGCAGCGGTGGATATATATATATATATATATATATATAGGTGACCGGTAAAAAGCGCAAAGGCTCATGGATACGTCGTCTGCTGCCACAACTTCCGGTTCGAGATCGCTCCTGCCCTCCCGTAGGCCGGTGGCTTTCAGGCGCGTGTGTGCGTGTATTGTCACAGGGTGCTCACCTGTCAGATACACCCCGAATAGGGTCAATCGTTGTTATTTATGGAATTCCCCATGCATTAGCGTTTTTCCCCTGTGGAAACAGATAAACAACAAGCACACACGCGCGTGAAAGCTGACGGTGTAGGTAGAGCCACTAATAAGCTACGCTTAAACCTCATCTAGTGGCTCTAGGTGTACGGGAGGCCAGGAGAGCTCCCAAACCGGAAGTGACGGCACTCCGCCGCAGAAAACAACGTACCCATGAGTCTTTGCGCTTTTTACCGGTCACCTATTGAGAGGAAAAGGTTCACTCGAGCGGTCGATGTTCAGGGCGACCGTTTATTCGGAAGCTCGAACGAGGAATCCGCGGGCATGGAGTTTCATACGAGGGAAATCCGGCGCTGCAGTCGCGGGCGCCGTTCCTCGCCTACTTGGCTTGGTTAGCCAGATGGCTTCTTTGCAGTCTTGAAGCCAAAATTAACAAGGGGAACATTGTTTTCTTGTTCATCTGGCATGAAGCTTCTGTCCGCGGGCCCACATCATGATTACGAGCATCTACAGAGAAGAGGACGAAGTGATGTTGCGTCATCTAAGGATGATAACGTACAGAAAGCAGTCCACAGACCTCTCACCAAGGGTGGCTCCACCAACCTCCACGGCTGGAAAAAAGGCCTCACAATATATACACCTATAGCGGCGCCCATACACATATCCCGATCACTCCATCACCCGTTTAGATCCGGAGAGTTGATAAACAGCCATGTGTACTCACGAGGCGGCGGTCATCTGGAGGATGGAGTTGGAGAGCTGCAGGCAACTCATGCTGTTGGACGCGGCGCTCCAGCACGCACCTCGAAGAAAAAGGCGCTCCTGCGTGACGAGACAAAAAGGAAGAGGAAGTGAGGAAGAGCACACTCTCATTGAAAAGGGCTGTGTTCATTTCTTACACACCGCACTCTTCTAGCATGCCTTAAGCGCAAAATTTCTAAACCATGCGAGCACTCACGTACTTAGTTTTATTTGTGAATGCACTACACGTGGAATAGGTGACCGCTAAAAAGCGCAAAGGCTCATGGGCACGTCGTCTGCTCCCGCCACTTCCGGTTCGAGATTTCGCATTCCCTTCCGTACGCCGGCGGCTTTCACGCGCGTGTGTGCGTACTGTTTATTAGTAACAGAGTGCGTACCTTTCAGAGAAGCCCCTAGTAGGATTAATCGTTGTTATTCATTGAATGCGAGATCCATGCGCGTTCTTCTTGTGGTGAAAACAGATAAATAACACGCACACACGCGCGTCAAAGCCGCAGGTGTACGGGAGGCCAGGAGAGCTCTCGAACCGGAAGTGGCGGGAGCACACAATGTACCCATAAGCCTTCGTGCTTTTTACCGCTCACCTGTTTAGTGAGAACTGATGGCCACCATAAGCAAAGTGCACACGCACGCGCTGAAGGCAAAAAAAAAAAAAAAAAAGAGAGAGAGAGAGAGAGAGAGAGAGAGAGAGAGAGAGAGAGAGAGAGAGAGAGAGAGAGAGAGAGAGAGAGAGAGAAGCGGATGAGCCTGTTTTCTTCTCACTCCGTAATGAAAAAACGGGCCTAAGTGGAAAGGGTCCCGTTCTCCCCAAAAACGGGTTTACTGAAGCGGCCGAATTCTATCGAGGAGCGACTCTTCTCGAAACCCCTTCCGTTGCGGCCTGTTTTTGCAGCCCGGATAGCAAAGAGACAACAGGCGAAAGTGCTGGTGTGACATGTGCTGCCCCACTTGAGGCTCTTCCCGCTTCACTGCACATGGCTGAAACGGCACTGCGCATAAACAGTGCTTTTCTAAGCGCTATCTATCTCGCACAAAGATTGTCGAGTGCATTTCGCGGTTTTGCCCCTACACACGCTCATATTGCAGCAGACCGGCTCTAACGCACTTGTGCAGATACAAAAGCAAAACTTTTATTTCGGCTTCACTCCCCGACCGCTAACCACTTCTTTCAAAGGGACATTTTGTTAGACGAGCTGGAATGAGCCTTAGGAGCTAAACTACCAATGTGCACGACGCCAAGGGAACTTGGTAACAGAAGTGGCGACACCGTGGGCATTGGAACTCTTTTAGGGAACTTATTATTTTATTACTTTCAGACTTATCGCGATAGTAGCAATAATTTATAGCGATATACGGGTTATGTCTAGGCTAATTTTGCTGCCACAACGAGCTCCCTCCATGCAAGTAGATTACGGACTAAGCTCTGTATCCTTAGGCTGCAGCGAGCGTCCTTCCTTGCAGTGGAAACCTTAAACTACAGAAAGTGCGCCATGTACTCTCTTGGTTAAACAATAAATCCCATTGTAAGCACTCCCCCCCCCCCCCCCCCCCCCAAAAAAAAAAAAAAAAAAACTCCGTGCGACTGGACTACAAGAAATGTCCCCTATTCCAGGATTGCAGAACAAATATCATAAAACGAACTGCACAGAACGTTCCGACGGTTCCGTACAACCACGGAGCAAGAATATATAGGAGGCGAAACGGCCCATTGCGGGAAGCCCGGGCGAGTGATGTCACAATGAAAACCAAGGCGGACTGCAAATCTTCGTAGCTGCGACGGAGAAGGAGAGGGTAGCGGCACCTGATGGACGAAGTGACAGCGGCCGCCCTTATTCCGGGGCTGGGCAGTGAAATGCCGATTGCGACGGCCGCGCAGTTTCTTCACCCGCGGCAGATGCCGCTAGCTTAACTTATGACGAGTGCTTGTGACATTATCTGGCCGCGCAAGGAAGCCTAGTTTCGCCTGCTATCTTATTCTTGCCCCATGAGTACAACTACAATTTCCTTTTGAGAATTTATGGGACTGTGCGACACTGCCGATAAACGCTTTCACTCTTTCCTTCGCGTCTGGAAGCACTGCAAAATCTACCGTTATCGCCAACTCGGAGCGGCACTGCGTGAATTTGCCCGTCGCAGCCCATGCGCCGTCCGTTTCTGCTGTGCTTTTGTGGCATTTTTTTTTAAATGGCTATCGAATGCTTTTATTGCTGCAACTGGGAAAAAAAGCCGGCCAATAATAGCCGCTACACCGATGTAGTTCGAGCGCTGCCGGAACGCCAAGCCCGGGAAAGACAAAAAAAAAAAAAAAACCTTTGAGAAAGTTTTAGTAAGCATAGAGCAGTAATTTTTGGCTGAGGTACTTTGTGACCCTTTACTCTAAGCACTGAGTGTGTTTGTTGACTACGTTCTGAAAGCATTTGGGATATAAAAAAGTAAAAAGAAGAAATGTGTTGCGGGGTCCCTTTAATTGTGAGATATTTTCTGCTGTTATGAATTACACAAGACCTGCGCTAAAGCTTCACTCCTATATAATTTATGACATTCCCATTTTACAGCACCTTCTAAACCGCAACCAACCGGCGTCGAGGAACGAGGATGTATTGCTTACCGAGTGCATATGCACGAAGCCTCTATTTCACGTGGGTCGGTGGACGCTCCCGTATACAGTTGTATACGCTCGCATATACAACCGATCTAAATGTAGCGCGCATGCGATTCTTTTGACCTCGCAACTATATATACTAAATATATTATATTCACAACAGGGTCGCGAATCGACCAGGCGCACGCAACACATCAAAAAATATCCAACGAGGGGCTCGGACACACGGTCACAATCGGGAACGAACGCGTCCTCGCCTTGACACATTGTTCTCTTCTTGTTCCTGTTCAGTCGCTCGTGACCTACTTTCCTCGCCGGTTTAGTATAGTTATTCTTCTCTCATGCCCCGATAAACCTTGTTTACTGACCCTGAAGACACAAGCTGCGCATACTCAAAATTTTACGCAGGGATGCCTTCTGTTTAGATTTTTTCACCCCTCCGGTTTTTTTTTTTTTTTTTGCCGTAAACAATGGCTCGAAAAGTACGTCGCTTTGCAGTGAGACGATGCCAGGGCGCTGACCCTCAGCCATGATCAGGTGCGGAGGCAATATTTCGAGAATCGGCCGCCGCTTGAAAGTGAAGGAAAACGGAAACAACCGCCCCAAAAAGGTGGGAACGGGAACGGTTCGACTACCTTCATGAGTTGACTCACACATGTAATAACTCACAACTGACTTAGCGAAAGGTAAAACCAGAGTCCTACAATGCTTTACTTCTTATCTATAAAGCAGGTCGTGTCTATGACACGCGCTCTGAGAAATGATGCCATATGTCTTCTTTGCCGCACAACACCTGTCTCGCCATCGCCATTCGTTGCATCAAAAGAGGTAAGCTTGAGGAATATGGAGGCTATATGTATGATTGGACTTACAATATCTGCACTGTGACCACTGCCCCATGCTACATCAGAGGACATTATTTTTCCTAGGGACCACTGGATTGTGCGAAGAGAGGTGTCTCATCTCCTACTCGGATTCTTGCAGTCCACAGGACTAAGTGAGGTGTGGTGACATAGCGGGTCTGTTATTTTAGGACTAAGTGATGTGTTATGACTTTGAGAGATTTGATATGGTATTGGGGACGATTAGGCGGAGCAATTGCCGGCAGCTATGCAAGGCTAAGTCCGCCTTATTCAACAATACTTACTACTACTACTACTACACTCTGATCGACGCTGTGCAGCACGGTGGCATTCGTTGTTGACCTGCACGGCTTGTTTGACCAGAGCAATTGATTATGTGGTTTAACGTGCCGACGCTAGACAGGCGATGAGGCACGCTGTAGTGGAGGGCTCCGGATTAATTTTTACCACCTGGGGATCTTTAACGTGCACCAAAATCTCAAACACGCGGGCATTTTTCATTTTCGCCTTTCGTCTCCATCAGAGAAGCGGCCGCCGCGGCCGGGAATCGAACCCGCGTCCTTAAGCGCGGCAGCACACCGCCTTAGCCACTGAGCCACAGCGGGGGGTTGGTTTGACCAGAGTAACTGGTCACTGAGGAGGTGCGCTGTGGTGCAGACCGACGACTGTTCTCAAGACTATGTCAACATTTTTTATAACATTGAAAAAATGCAGTCGCGATGTCGAGCGACGTAAGCAGGGACTGGAGAGTTTTACCCTGCATCTCCCCTTTGTCGGTTTGTCTTCGCGCAGTAGCTCACAGTATCGCCTTCTTTTTGAACAGTATATTTCTTTTCTTTTCTTTTCTTTACTTATTTACTGCTGTTACTTCCTTCCAAGTGCTTCCGAGACCCTATGCAAGGCCACACAACCCTCCCCGTTCTTCGAAGACCCAATCCGTTTACCATCAAACACAAAGTGGCATTCACGATAAAAGAAACGTCTAACCGGAAATGACCATGAGAGCTGTTCCAAGGATACAGTGTAGAGAGCGATACCCCACAAACTATGGCCTGCACGGGCGCTGTCACGCAATCTTATTTACCCCGCTTGCTATAAACGACTTTGTGGCGTGCTGGCGTCATGGGTAGTGTAAGCAAGTCAAGGCGCGCTGGTCTTTTTCGTGGATACCGCACGCTTGAGCGAAGAAGCCTACGCTGAACGGGAAACATTACTAATGAATGGGGAGAACAGTTATATCGGATAAGGAGTAAAGGTCAATGCCGCCGCGAGCCCAAGTTACGTCGCCATTAAACAGTTCACAAATTCCCGTTGCCGCGTTTAAGCTTCCGTTTTAACGCTGAGGAAGCAGAGCAGTCCCCGGCCTTTATTTATTATATCAGGTTGGGGGGGGAGGGGCATTTTACTTTCTGGTGCATACGAAGGCGTGGACATATAGTATATACTGGCCAGCCAAAAGAGCGCACCCATGAGAAAAATTGAAAAAAATATCGGCTGTGTATGCTACAAAGACAGCAGTCAGTAGTAGTAGTCGTTTTGATGCGAAAAGGAAAATAAAAAACAGCGGGGTGACGATAAATCCTGAGCAGAAGTGCGAACACAAAAGACGAAACACAGAAGACATCGCCATGCATACAGGAAAATGAAATTAAGAGTACGCCACCTCCACTCCATTCCGCCCTATCATTTGCGCGCAGATGCACACCAACTCACCCGATCCAATCCCGCCCTATCGGATCTAATAAACACCCAAAATGTACCAATCCACATGGGCCTACGCGTACGCCACTCTTCTCCGCATCGCCAAAAGCTTCGCTGCACTCAAAAGTCTGCGGCGTCGTTTTTTCCGGCCGCGGGGCTTCTTTCCCGCCTCATTCTTCGCGCCCAGACAGTACTCATTAGGCCGCAAGTAAAGAAAAAAGAAACCCGGCCGCGGAGCTGGTGGCCCGGTGGGGGAAAATGGACTCGCGCCCGACCACGAGCACGCGCGCGCCCCGCGAGGGCGAGGAGGACGCAGTGCTGCTCCTTGAAGAAGCCCACCGACCGGAAGCGGACGATTCGGCCGCATTCCTGGGGTGGCGCGCACGCCACGCGCGCCTTCGGCGACGCCACCAAAGCGACGATGATGGGGACCTTCGCGAGCAGCGTGGATGTGTAGAACAGTTCACCAGGCCAAGAAGATGAATTTTATCGTGGTGGAATACAGAAGCGCTCAAAAAAACAAGGACGAAGGAAGAAGTAGACAACACGGTGTTGTCTACTTCTTCCTTCGTCCTTGTTTTTTTGAGCGCTTCTGTATTCCACCACGATGAACACATACCAACTAGCCCAACTTTCCATTCTTCTGCAAGAAGATGAAGGTCCGCGCAGCTCCAGACAGTGGGGGGAAGAAGTAGCACGCAGCGTTTAACGAGCAAGTTTTGTGACATTTAGAGCACAATCCACCCGAAAAAAGACCGAACGAGAACTATCGCGTAATGTACGCAACTGCGCCGCCCGAGCGAAACGTTTCACTCGGGCGGAACAGTTGTGTAATTCTAGGCATTACAATACATAAAACCCTGTGTTATGCTTCCGGTTAACGAGTTTTCTGTGCTGTTACACTGTAAGAGACTGGTTCCACTTCAACAATCACCGTAAATAAAATCTTTATTTTTTCATGAGCGCGCCCGTTCGAAACCAACTGCAGCGAAATTTCATCTCGGCTACATTTCTGCTAACCGTGAACAGGCCGTGCTGTTGGGCGAGTTGGTACATACTTGAATGGAAGGTTTAGCGCAAAAAAGACGAGGACGGTGGCAAACGTGACAAGCGCCGGTCACGTTTGCCACCGTCCTCGTCTTTTTTGCGCTAAACCTTCCATTCGTGAACAGGCAGCTGTGTGAAGTACCCACTTGAACCATTCACATTTAAATCATCTCCGTAGCAGCTAGACGCTTCACCTTCCGGCGTCACGCGTAAACAGCCATTTACCGGAAGTGACGTGCAAGCCGGCCCGGCCGTCCCTCGGCAGGCTGTGAGGTCGCATCCGCCTGGTCGTAATGGCCGCCCTTTTCTGAATTTCCATTTTACAACAGTCAATTTTTGTTGCTCGCCGTTTACAGCGTGCTTGCACGTACTTCTGGCGTCATAATCTCTATATTACGTACGGAGCCTATTCGGTCAGACTATACAGAAATGGTGTTTTCGCGAGGTCGAAATTTAAGCCGCAAGTGGCTGTCAACAGCGTGCCAATGCATTGCCACCACGCCTGAATTACAGCAACACGCTGCCGTGATGTTGAGCAGATTTTTTTATCTGTATTTACATTCGCATAACCCGCTCTCCCGGATCGCACATTACTGGGCATCCTCGATTATCATTCCCGGGTCGTCCGCGGACTGCCCGAGACGCGATCCGGTGCTCGTTTTTTCCATGTATTCCTATTGGGATTGGGATCCGGTCCGAACGCAGTCCTCGGACTGCCCGCTGACCTTCCAGGACTGGTAAATAGAGGAGGCCCATTACTGTGCAGCAGCCATAAAAAAAAAAACTGTGGTTGATTCCTCTGTCATCATCATCATCATCACCAGCCTATCTACGCCCACTGCAGGGCAAAGGCCTCTCCCATTAATCTCCAATTATCCCGGTCCTGTGCTAACTGCGCCCAATTTATCCCCGCAAACTTCTTGATCTCATCTGCCCATAACTTTCTGCCGACCCCTGTCACGCTTGCCTTCTCTGAATCCACTCTGTTACCCTTAATGACCAACAGTTGTCGATTACAGAATCCTCTGTCATAGGGATTGGTTGATTGTAATTGATTGATTGTAGGGTTTAACGCGCCGACGCAACACAGGCGATGAGGCGCGCCGTAGTGGAGAGCTCCGGATTAATTTTCACCACCTGGGGATCTTTAACGTGCGCCGAAATCTCGTACACACGGGCGTTTTTGCTTTTCGCCTCCATCAGAAAAGCGGCCGCCGCGGCCGGGAATCGAACCCGCGACCTCGTGCTCAGCAGCGCAACGCCTTAGCCACTGAGCCACCGAGGCGGGATAACAAAAGAATTAGTAAAACAAGAAAGTGAAATGTGCAGCGAAATCTGCAGTGAAAGGAGCATGATTGGGTGTGCTTGGCGAGCGACGTCCTGCTAGCCGGTCGCTTCAGCAAAGGTGCGACCATTTCGGTCCTGCTCCGTCGCGTGTACGGCAGACGGTTGCGTTGCGACAAGCTCAGGTTGAGGAACGCGAGAGGTAGATTTCGCAGCTTCAGCCCTCGAACGGTGAACGCGTTCCGCTCCCCGCTGGCTTTCCCTTCGCAATTAATCAGCAATTAGAGCGAAATTCGCCCGTCGGCGTCGCTACGACGCAGCTTATGCCAACTGTCGGCGTTCGTTAGCGTCATGATGCAGTACTTCGCTTCACCTCTCCTAGAGGGCAGAACATTCCGCGCCAATAAAACTTTTTCTGGCATTTCTCCTGTGTGCGTTGTCCTGGCATCATTTCCGTGACGGATATGACGTCCGTGAAATCTTGGTGCATCCAGGCATAAAACTTTCGCGTTAATAAAAGTGTCAACGAGGTTTGGACCATGCACTGAATGTAATTCCATACATCGTTTGCACGTGCGAACCACGTTTTTTCACCCTTTGCATGAATTAGCCTATCAACGTTTGTTTACCTTTCGTGACGACCTCCCCACCGTGTAGCCGATGTCATTAAAGAGCTTAAAGGGAAAAAAAAGCGAGTCATGCCGAAGTCATCGACATTAAAATCTGTAAAACACCGCTTGAGAAGGTGTCGTTAAAGCATTGAAGTACGTGGCATTCTCACTCTGCCATCTGAATATGCCGATTCGGTGTTTGGGACTAAGAAACATGGGCATCATCTTTATAGCAGTTCAGAGCGTCTATGCCCGCTGCCGTATAATCCAACCGGCTAAGCGCGGTATACGAATTCGCGCCCGGGCGGAGCGGCCTGAAAGGAGTTCGTTGGCAGTTATACGAACGATGATGACTGCGGCGTTTTGTGACTGGACCGGCGATGATAGGGCGGCCTTTTTACGCGGCACACTCAAACTGTTTCTTCCTCCCACATAAGCGCTAGAAGGACGAAAAAAAGTGTCTCGCCCAGCTGCAGGGAAACAGACCTAAAGTGGCAGGAGATAGCGGCCACTTTAGGCCCTCTTTCTCCCTTCCCTTCCGTCTCGCCAGAGAACCCCTTCTTCCGCGTTCCCCCGTCGGCTCTGGAGCCTCGGAAAAGGCGCCGAGTTCTCGGCACTTAACCCTTTCGCGCATTCCCGACGGCTCCGACCCCCCCGCTCACGCGCGCAAGAGAACCAAGAAATGGCCCGCCGCTGGAGCTTGTCATGGTTTTTTCGAGCGCGCGTGCTTTTTCATTCGTTCTCGCGTCCGCATCGCACGCTATGCGCTCTGGGAAACACCGCCAGATGAACGCACATACCACACTAATTTTTGTCAGCGAAAAAAAAGAAGAAAGAAAGAAAGAAAGAAAGAAAGAAAGAAAGAAAGAAAGAAAGAAAGAAAGAAAGAAAGAAAGAAAAAACCAAACGTCATATCTTTCCCTGAACCATAAAGCTGACGCCACAACCCCCGCACCGAAACGACAAAATATAAAAGCGTTCTTTTCTTACTAGGTACTTTATCTTACTTTATTCTTCGCTACATACACGCTGCACGTAGATTGCGGGCGCCCGACTATAACCATTCGCTCTACCCTGAGGGGCGAAGTTTAAAAAATCCTTTGCAATAGAAAAATTTGCGGAAAAATAAAACCGAAAAGAATGGTACGGGAGGAAGCCCCTAACCGTAAACATGAACCACCCATACATATGGGGCCTTATTTCCTCCCTTTAGGGTCTGAGAAAGACCGCGTTGAAATGCCCGACGATTTACCTTATTAGCATATACCTCCGGGGCTGATGACGGCGACCCCTTCCTCAACCCTCTGTTTCGCCTATCTCCTCTTTCTTTTGAGTCTCGAGAGAGATTCAAATGCGAGAAATTGTCCGTCTAGCGCAATTCGCTTCGAGAGCGTGCCATAAAGGACGAAATGGCCGCATACGGTCAACCGCGAACAAATGCCGGAAGGTACTGAATTCGACACAGTTTGTTGTCTGCGTCGAAACAACGCTTCTAGCCACTACAATACAAGATACTTAAATGAGTCCGCCTTACAACGAGCCACCTGACCGACAAATCATTGCGATTGACGCGGCAATGGTATCCGGGCAACTGCCAAGCTGTCTTCGGCAGCTTCTAGCTCGGACGACCTTCCAGTTTCTTTTGGAGAAAATAAAGATTATCTTATTCTATCTTGATTAGTCCAATTAACAAGACCAAGCGCACGATTAGGCTCGAAAACTGCAATATTCTTAGTGACATCACGCAATGCTAAAAACGTTAAGCTCGAATCGTGCAAAGCCACAAGTTACATTCTAGGCCTCGCCATTGGCTGAATGCGGCCTTTTGATTGCAACGAAGTGGCGATCCTATGCGTTTTCGTGAAGTAGACGCATGGGTGCTTCTAAATGTGTACGCTGCACTAACTATAATCTACAAAGTTAAGTGTGCAGTATAAAGCCCATTAACATCAACAGCGCGGGACAACCGGAAGTATTTCCAGCACGGAGAAGCACCTCCCCCGGCGGTATTTTAATTACAGCGCCAATAGATTCTGCAAAACGTCGCAGAACTAAATTAACCCGGGCAAAACTCCGAATTTCTTTGAAAATGTTAAGCATTCGCCGGGCGGGCATGCCACCAGGCGCTGCTCTTGTGTACGGCTTTCAGGGGCTTCCAACGACGATGTGGAACAAAACGACAGCAGCAAAAAAAGGGGCGAATTCCTGCCTCGGCCGGCGCGGACAGAGGCGTAAACAAACCACCCCTTGGGGAGAAAAACTGGCTCCCGCCGATCTTCCGCGCGGGGATCGTAAATCTTGCAAGATCGTTGGCGGGACACCTTAATCTGCCCTCCCTTCGCGCGCAGCTCACTGGACACTGTGTCGCCTCCTCGCCGAACGTTCTCGGCCAGAAGCTGCCGTTTGAAGGTGCCCGAACAGCCGGAACAGGCCGTGTGTGCACGATCGCCGTGAGAGCAAGCTCCCACAGCCACGCAGTAACTAGAGGCGCCTAACAGGCCAAATCAACAGGACGAGGCATATCTCGGAAGCGGCTAAACCTTATTTTACTATTGCCAATTATGAATGTCCGTGCGTGTGGTCGTGTGTGTGTTCTGATATGTAAACCCCGGGATTCTAAGCACCCTCCTCACTTTAACAAAAACGCACTTTTCAACGTGTTGACATGAGATGGATGTGCTTCTAACCTACACACCCCCCCCTCCCACCCCCAGGGATTTATACACACCACCCAAACACCCCCCCGCCCAAGAAGGATTTCGACACCCCGCACAAAAAAAATCAAAATTCTGGATAAACCCCTGCACCCCCCATTCCTTCCCTACTTAAAGAATCTCGAGATTTAAAAAAAAGTGTGTGTGTGTGTGTGTGTGTGTGTGTGTGTGTGTGTGTGTGTGTGTGTGTGTGTGTGTGTGTGTGTGTGTGTGTGTGTGTGTGTGTGTGTGTGTGTGTGTGTGTGTGTGTGTGTGTGTGTGTGTGTGTGTGTGTGTGTGTGTGTGTGTGTGTGTGTGTGTGTGTGTGTGTGTGTGTGTGTGTGTGTGTGTGTGTGTGTGTGTGTGTGTGTGTGTGTGTGTGTGTGTGTGTGTGTGTGTGTGTGTGTGTGTGTGTGTGTGTGTGTGTGTGTGTGTGTGTGTGTGTGTGTGTGTGTGTGTGTGTGTGTGTGTGTGTGTGTGTGTGTGTGTGTGTGTGTGTGTGTGTGTGTGTGTGTGTGTGTGTGTGTGTGTGTGTGTGTGTGTGTGTGTGTGTGTGTGTGTGTGTGTGTGTGTGTGTGTGTGTGTGTGTGTGTGTGTGTGTGTGTGTGTGTGTGTGTGTGTGTGTGTGTGTGTGTGTGTGTGTGTGTGTGTGTGTGTGTGTGTGTGTGTGTGTGTGTGTGTGTGTGTGTGTGTGTGTGTGTGTGTGCGCGCGCGCGCGCGCGCGCGCGTGTGTGTGTGTGTGTGTGTGTGTGTGTGTGTGTGTGTGTGTGTGTGTGTGTGTGTGTGTGTAAACGAAAAAAAGGGGGAGGGGAGTTAAAATGAAGAAAATACGGTATACATATCTCGCTGCGTACACTTAAAGCAAACTGGTAGAGCATCGTCATCCCTCCATGGCTGAACCTGAACCTGATCGGCAACCAGTGCACAGTGCGCGTCGAGTTTCGGAGTATACGTTGTCGCCCTTTGCCATTCCAGCATGCTCACGACGTACAACAAACACTACGGGCGGGGGCGGGGCGTAATAAGGCTGGATGCATTCCGTGGTCGGCCTTGGCTTAATTACGACGACGGGCGCCCTCGCTTAGCAGCAGGCCGCGACCTTGGCGGGGTCGGGCACGCCAAGCGAGACCGGCTCGAGTTACTAATTGCGCACGGCCGACAACTGACCCGGCCCGCCGAAGGAGCCAGCAAAAACGGGCGAGAAGGTATAAAGGCAACATTTGTTTATTCAGGCTGCCTACACGCACGCCGCCAAACGTCTCTTGAATGGCTCGACAAAAGTGGATCGTAGTGTTATGTTCGAGACGGCTTCCATTACCATCAGCCTATTTTTGAGCTTCCTGCAAAGGCGGTGTACATACACTCGACCGCACTGGCCATAACGTTTACTGAACATCATGAGAAGTGCGGTGGCACAATAGGAACATGAAAATGTATAATAAACAGCCTCCACCCTAGAAATCTAGTGACAATTCAGTGGCAAGGCTTGGAATACCGTTATAGGTTGTATAAAATGTAGGAGCAGTGCGCGAGATTCTTCCAGCAGACTGTGGACGGGCGGCGAACTCATCCCGTGTTCCCATCCCGCACAGTTCGTCAGGTAAATCGCGGTCGTGCAGAGGGCCGTCTGTGTGCGGAAGGAAAAAAAGCGTGACGCAAATGTAAACAAAGGGTTTGGTGGTCGTCTCCTTTTCCTTAACTCCCTTCCCTATAAATCAGGTTCAGAGCTGCGACCGAGTGTATATATATAGTGCGCCGTGGGAAAAGGGGTCACTTGACGGACAACGGACGCGCCGAAGACCAGCGCCGTGTAAAATTATGTATGAAGTACAAAACGATGACTGCTTCCAGAGAGAGAGAGAGAGAGAGAGAGAGAGAGAGAGAGAGAGAGAGCGGTGCGAGAAACTACGCGCGACTGGTGGTATCACCGCAGTGATATCCACCACTGGAATGAGGCGAAAAGTGGCGAGATTAGGCGAACCCGAGAGGAAGCGACGGCCAGCCCTCGATAAGCGGTCGTTGCTCGAGTGCGCGCGACTAATCTCGCGTGTTTTCGAAGGCGGATAAAAGCGTGTAGGTATCTCCGGCTGAGAGGACTTACTCGCGTTTCTCCCTGCCATTAAGCTTCTTCCCACTACAGAGGTGTTGGCGAAAGCGGACTAATGGCGACGGATTAGAAAGAGGCGATGTGATTGTAGCAACGTGTTACGTGCAATCGCTGCTCGCGTCGAACAGAGTGTAGACCACGAAAAGAGGGTGAGGTAGCTCGTATGGCTGCGCAACGCTGATGTGCGGTCGGAGTAAACAGCAGGAGTCGGAGTAAACAACAACGTAAAGCGACGAGGTCAGCCGATAAGCCCCGACGAAAGAACCTATATATTTCTGAAAGAAAGCCCATGCGACTGCAAGGACTCTGCGGTCCTGTCAAGGTAACCATTGCAGGCATCAAGCGACATCTCTTAGGGCGTAATGCTGTGATCGCGCCGCCGGGTTCTGTGGAGTTCGGGCGAAAAAATAACAACGGTTGAAGTCGACACGCGGTTCATAACTACAACCACTGCGGCACTTGCGGTACCTTTTTGCCCCTTTTTTAACACGAAAGCGTTGCATTCCGGGATTCACAAAGATTTCGGTGACGTCATATCCGTCACTGAAATGGCGTCAGTACAACGAAGCAAGCGGCCTGTAAAGGGTGCACCCCTGCACACAGGGTCTTCTTGCGGGGAAGCAACCTTTAGTACTAAAGAGTACGTTATGCTTAGGGTTTTTCGTTTTCGGGTTGTATATTTTAACACAAAATTGTTTTATGCCGGGATACACCATGATTTCACTGACGTCATATCCGTCACGGAAATGACGCTAGTACACTTTTGCCGAAGCGACCCGTTAGCATGACGTCGCTCTCCAAGCACACCCACAAGACAGCCGCCGACTCGCAAATCATGCTCAGCTTCAGATTTCGCTGCACATTTCACTTTCGTGTTGTACCGATTCCTATGACAGAAGAATCAACCACAGTTTTTTTTTTTTTCCAATAGGCTGCCACATAAGTTCGAAGATAGTTCAGTAGAACCAAATGCTTACGAGTGGAAGAAACACACCTCCTATGTTAATAAGCAGGAAAACTTGTGGTTGACAGATGTGCACGAAGTGGCTCTCTACCTGTAGTAAAAAGACGAGTGGTAAGAGCTGTTCGCGAAGTTTGTAGGCATACAAGTGCGTGGTTGCATAAGCCAAACGATGAAACATGGTACGCGAGCCACAGCGAAACGTCAATGTTGAGGCGGACGTATGCGCTTTAGCGCGCATACACGTACCAGACATTACACGTCTCCATTGGCGAACAGGAAACGCAGGGCAAACGTATTATCAGCAATAGTACGACGAGTAAATGACACCACGTCGCAGCTGTCAGCGCCGATGACGGAAACTGCCCGCGGTTTGCAAGGCACGTCTCACCCCCATACAGACGTCGATCCTTCACGGCATGCAGACGTGGCAAACGCGTGCGGCAGACCGCTGAGGCCTCGCCGTTTCAACGAACTGTGTTTCAAGCCACCGTGGCACCGTAGCTATACTGCGCAACGCTGATCAATAAACCTCGTGGCTTCGGGTTCACATAAAGTCGTTTTAAAGGTAAGTAACCACATGGAGCGATTTTCGTGAGCGACGCGACAAGGGTAACGGTCGCCCACACTACACAATACACTACCGCCGGGCACCTCCGTCACTGTCGCTCGCTTCTTGCCGACAAGAAACAAAACCCATCCTTGTGTTTACTCCTCTGTTCCGAACAACAGTTTATGAGTTACTATGTTTTTACGTCGGTGGTAAGCAGCTTAGCAGCTTCCACCATGGTACTGCGAATGCGGACATTTATACTTTCGTCAGGCACACCCAAGCCCTCTTTATAAACTAAAAGGAAACGAGTCAAAAACAGAAAAAAAGCGCTCCTTAGATGGAGGAGCACGAAGAGCTGCACCATCATCGCCCACTGATAGTCAGTCGCACTGGCGAATGCGATCAACAGGGCAAAAGCGAGCCGCACGCAGTGCAGCCGAGCAGTCCCCCGCGGCGGGCGGGTCGTCGCTCGTTGGTTCGTGCCCGCACGTCGCGCCAGGCAGCGACAAAGGGCCGCTCTGCAGCCGCGGCGGCGACGAGTGACAGATCGGACAGCTCCGGGTCGAGGCCGCAACCGCTTCCCGTACTCTCCCGACGGACGGGCCCGGGGGTGGAAGAAGAGTGTACACAAGGGCACGCCGCCATCCAAGGACCACCCTTATCTGCATGTCTAGTGTTTACAACGTTCAGCTCCGGCCGTTTCTTGCTTCTCTGAATGATAGGATGCAGAGTGTGCCTGATCCCGAGCAAGACTGTGTCCGTAGGCACGTACGTCACGGAGAATCATCATCATCATGTCCTTTTCGAGACGCTCCAGAATGGTGTGTTGTTTTTCTTCCCATACGGACAGTTGTGCATCCCTCAGGCGAATATCAACCCAAGCATAAATACGTACGTACGCCACGCCACATCACCATTATCACCACAGTCGTCCCGATCACGTACGTCATGGGGCGCTGCATAACGGTGTTTATTTCTTCCCAGGCCCGACGGCGGTGTACCCCTCACGGTAATGTCGATCCAAGCAGGAATTTGTCCGAAAGTCCGTCACGACGAATCATCATCATCATCATGATCGTCTTGAAAAGCGGAATGGTGGCTATTTTTTCTTCCCATGCAGGACAGTGGTAAGTTTTAGAGGACCCCATTCCTTAACAATAGAGCCGTTCTATGTGGATGGAGCAGGAGTGCTGGAGAGAAGGTTATTCGCGTGTCTTCGAAAACGATGTGTCTAATACGGCGGGAGGGAAGTCATGAGCAAAAATAAGAAACGGGGCCGCGTGTACGGGTTTTTTGACAGCCTCAAAGAAGGAGCTTTCTGCAAGCGCTTGTGGAGAGAAAGCGGCGTCGTAATGTTACGAGAGACTCCAAATTAAGTTACGCAGAATCCGATATAACCAACTGCATCTACAGAAAAAAAAAGAAAGATTAAAGACGGATAACATAAACGGAAGAAACAAAGACACAATAAAAAGAAAGGGAATTAAGGAGAACCTCCTTCAGGCACGAGCACCGGTGACGTCGTATACTGGGTTCC
Organism: Haemaphysalis longicornis; assembly: GCF_048455015.1. Lineage (NCBI taxonomy): Eukaryota > Metazoa > Arthropoda > Arachnida > Ixodida > Ixodidae > Haemaphysalis > Haemaphysalis longicornis. Next base: position 182,832,962 of record NW_027526295.1, read on the forward strand.
GATTTCTGCCGTAACTGATTGGTTAATCCCCTCACTCCTTTCCGGGCATTTTGTTTTTAATTTTCTTCGTGGGCGTCTCGAGAGGCACGTATGCAAATGGCTCGACAGGCCGAGGAGGTTTTCTTGCGAGAGATCTCAACCCCTATATATATATATATATATATATATATATATATATATATATATATATATATATATATATATATATATATATATATATATATATATATATATAAGAATGGCATATGAAGGCCGCCAGACTAATAAGCCCAGGGCCACTATTATAGGCAACTACCTGTTCCTACTAGGTTCCACCGGTACTACAGCCTGCATAACAGCAGGCAAGAAAGAAGACGCGACTGCTCGACGGACGGATGCACGGGTATAGAAGAGGCGGTGACACTGACGAGAGTCAACAACAAGACAACACGGGCAGGCCTCTGAGAGCTCCTGCCGAAGAGGAGAGCGACAGGGCGATGCATTTTTGATGACCGGTAACAGAAAGGAGACGTGCGCCGTTCGACCGGAGCGGGGGGAGCGAGATACCGTCTACGATTCTCCGGCCGCCTGCTGCCTCCCTCGTTCCGAGCCCCCCCGGGTCCAACAGGCCGTGAACGACGAGTGCAGCTGCACTATACGCGCAACGCTGTTTTTGAGCGCCGTTGTTTTTAATCGAGGACTACGGGGAAAAGGAGATAGCGTCTGGGGGACGAGCGACGAGGATAGCCCGGCACGCCGCGCGCGTCCTCGCGATACGCGCGAGCTTCGTATTCAATAGCTAATACAAGTACATAAACTTCCGTTATAATGAAAACACACTGGGAAATTTTGCCTTATTCGAAGTTTTTATGGCCCGACTGCGGAGCAGGCGGAGAAAAAACAGTAAACCATCGTTATAGCCAAGTCATCGGGACAGGATAGTGACTTTGTTATCAGCGGTACCTCTCTAAAAACGGGAACTATCAGCTCTCCATGCATTACACTTCGAAAAAAGAAAGCGATTTCGAATCAAGCGACTTCGTTGTAACGAGGTTTTACTGTTGTGATTCCGTTTTTAACAGTGTCGCTTGTAACCAAGCCAGTTTACTGCCGCATTAGGGTTCGGTATTAAAACAAAAAAATTAGAAGACGGAAGAACCGCGCCACTGTTTCCTACATAAACGAGTGATAAAATGAAATTTCTAATGTTTTCGTACAGCTTTTGCTAAAACGCGCAGGCCTGATGCGGACGTGCTCAGCTTAGTCAGCGCTTGGGATGGTTCCTCATGGAAGCGACAAAACGACATCCCAGGGCGCCGAAAAAAAGCATCTCATCCTTCATGCCCGCTGCCATCGATCCCCTTAGTTAACTTCAGGACTAGACTGGACTAGAAAAAAAAGTTTGTTTGTAGGTCTCTTCTGCGTGGTTGGGCGACACTCCACCGGTGTCTTCTGCCGTGTGTTACAGCTTTCAACGGGGTTCACTCATCCAAGTTCTACAAAGTGTGGTCTAAAGCCCCCCACAAAATTAACCCCCAAGCCACGACAGAAAACGATCATCCCCGTTTCGTGGAAATAACGAATATGTTTTTGTTTGATCTTTAAATACAGCCAGCACGCACGTTTAGGAGCAAAATCTCTCTCTATATATATATATCACAGCTCTCTGACATGCTCACAAGACACCAAGCAACCCTATTAAGACAAGCTTAAACAGATACCTTGGACACTCAGGCTAGGCTTCACAAATTATGGGGAGATGCTGACACACCACCCCCTGCTTGCTCCACATGTAACGTCATGCTAGACCAAGATCACATCCTCTGCCCGTTCCCGGGCGGTGGTCGCTGATCTATCTTCTCTTCCCCATTACCCCTTCCTTTTCCTGCCCCAACCACCTTTGTACCACTACCTCAACCCATATTTCTACCCCCTCCCCTTCCCTTTCTCTCCCTGCGATACATATGTGGTGCAGGCTGGGAACCTCTTTCCCTCTCACAGTCACCTCACCTCACCTCACCTCTGGAACTGCACAACCAGACACAACACTACAAACGCACCCCACAAAGGATGGCTGACCATAACAAGCAGCACTGAAGAACAAAGGCAAATGGCGGAGTACTTCAAGCAGCGGCTTGAAGACGTCACCAGAGGTCCTCAGAAATTTGAGGACTAAGCAGACCTGCGTGCATATATTTAATACCTAAAAGTGTCTCTCTCTCTCTCTCTCTCTCTCTCTCTCTCTCTCTCTCTCTCTCTCTCTCTCTCTCTCTCTCTCTCTCTCTCTCTCTCTCTCTCTCTCTCTCTCTCTCTCTCTCTCTCTCTTCTATATCTGACCGGTTACATCGACGGAGTCATTTCGGGCACTGACTGCTGGGAATATTTCCCGATGTGGCTGGTTCCCGATACGGCTGGTTCTAGCACGAGTAGGCTACAGTGACGTACAAAAACCAAGACAATAAAGGAGCTTGTGAACCGAAAGTTTCGACGCACATCTTCCAGCGTATATTTCTTTGTATCAGTCACCCCGTGCCACTAACGTGTTTTTTTAACACGAAAGTGTTTTATTCCGGGATACACAAAACACTGACGTCATATCCGTCACGGAAATGACGCCAGCACAACGAAGCAAGCGGCATGTAAAGGGTGCACCCCTGCACACAGGGTCTTCTTGCGGGGAAGCAACCTTTAGTACTAAAGAGTACGTTATACTTAGGGTTGTTCGTTTTTTGGGTTTTATATTTTAACACGAAATTGTTTTATGCCGGGAAACACGAAGATTTCACTGACGTCATATCTGTCACGGAAATGACGTCAGTACATCCTTGCCGAAGAGACCCGCCTGCACGACGTTGCTCGCCAAGCACACCCACAAGACAGCCGCCGATCCGCAAATCATGCTTAGCTACATATTTCGTTTCGCATTTCACTGTCGTGTGTTACCGGTTCCTATGACAGAGGAATCAACCAGATTTTCTCTTTTTTTTTGCTTTCCCTCCCACTCCAATCACGAACTCACCAAAGGAGCGATATGTTTTTCTTTCCTTCGTCGTGCACACGCGTCGCTTCCTGCGTTGGACTGTTTGTGCCCGCAGTGCCGTAGCTCAGCGGGGGCGCGATAAACAGGAAGGAGGAACAGGTGACGGCTCGAAAACGAAAGTGGGAGAAGCAAAGAAAGAAATGACAGCCCCGCGCGCTTCCTGCCTTCGGCGGTCCCCTTCCTGTTTAGTTCTGCCGTCTGCGCTCCGGTCCCTTCTTCACCTAACGTTATGCTGCGACGTCGGGTTCGCGAGTTGACTTCCGGGTCCTGTAGACCGCAACGACCCCCTCCCCCCCTTTTCATGCGCACACAAAAACAATTCCTGGACGAGATGGAAAATTGGCAAGAATACCCCAGATTTATTACGCCTCCATGCTTTGTTAGTTTCCAAATACATCGTCATGTACGTCGTCGTCCCCATCATCATCATCATCCGCAGCCTGAGAGCGCGCCCTTCAGGACGAAGGGCACCCAAAGATATCCTACTCTCTATGACTCCGCTCACCCCCCCCCCCCCCCCCCCCCCTCTATTTACTGCCAAGCCCCAGACACACTGTACCATATTGTCTGGGAACACAAACAAAACCGAGATCTTCCGCCCCACGCTCAATCCACCCCACGCAAGCAGCGGGAGACTACGCTGGCCAGATCCTGTCCTGAAAAGCAGTTTTTGCTAGCAAAAAAGGCGAAAGCAGCCGGCCGCACCCCCGATCACAAATGCGCGCGCTTCAACTGCTTTTAGACTCTCTCTCTCTCTCTCTCTCTCTCTCTCTCTCTCTCTCTCTCTCTCTCTCTCTCCCTCTCTCTCTCTCCCTCTCTCTCTCTCTCTCTCTCTCTCTCTCTCTCTCTCTCTCTCTCTCTCTCTCTCTCTCTCTCTCCTTAGCCCCCGGAGTTTCTTAGCTCACCTCACCATCGAGTTCCTCGTCTGTCCGTCCATATTGAGGTCACAATTCATTGGCAGCCGTTGCATTTCATACGCATCACGTGTCCTGCCAAACCAAATTTATTTCGCTTCATCTGAACTAGATGACTTCTACGCGAGTTGTCATCACTAAGTTGTTGACTTCTAGCATTCTTCTTTCCATGGCCTGTTGGGCCGATCTGTTTTTGTGTCTTTCCCCAAGGTGCTTAGGGAGAGTGATATGTCGTTTCCGGAAGCGCACATTGGCATTGGTTGTATACCACCAGCGTTTTATACAATACACACACACACACACACACACACATATATATATATATATATATATATATATATATATATATCATCAGCCTATCTACGCCCACTGCAGGGCGAAGGCCTCTCAAATTATTCTCCAATCAATTACCTCGGTCCTGTGCCAACTGTGACCAATTTATCCCCGCAAACTTCTTGATCTCATTTGCCCATCTAACTTTCTGCCGCCCCCTGCAACGCTTGCCTTCTCTGGGGATCCACTGTGTTGCCCTTAATGACGAGCGGTTATCTTGCCTTCGCATTACATGCCCTGCCCACGTCCATTTCTTTTTCTTAATCTCTACTAATATGTCCTTAACACGTGTTTGTTCCCTGACCCACTCCGCTCTCTTCTTGTCCCTTAATGTTACACCTATCATTTTCCGCTCCATTGCACGCTGAGTCGTTCTCAATTTAAGTTGAACCCTCTTGTGAGCCGGTTTCTGCCCCGTAGGTGAGTACCGGTAAGATGCAGCTGTCATACACTTTCTTCTTCAGCGACAATGGTAGGCTGCTATTCATTATCTGAGAATGTCTCTTATATGCACCCCACCCCATTCTTATCCTTCTAATTATCTCTACCTCATTGTTGGGATTTGGGGTCACAACTTGGCCTAAGTAGATATATTCGCTTACCACTTCCACTGCCTCGCCACCTATCTCAAACCGCTGTGCTGTCCCGAGGTTATTGATCATTACTTTAGTTTCTGCATATTAATTTTCATGCCACGGTTCTACTCTGTTCGTCCAGTGCGGAAAGCATGCTTTGCAATTCGTCCCCTGAGTTACTTAGCAAGGCAACGTCATCAGAAAATCTGAGGTTACTGAGGTATTCTCAAGTAACCCTTACTCCCACCTGTTCCCAACGTTCTGAATACTTCTTGTAAACATGCTGTGAATAACATTGGAGAGATTGTGTCTCCTTGTCTGACACCCTTCCTTATAGGTATTTTACTGCTCTCCTTATGGAGGATGGTAGAGCTGTGGACCCATTGTAGATATCCTCTAGTATTCTTACATAATGCTCATCTGCCCCCTGGTTCCGTAATGCCTGAATGACTGCTAGGGTTTCGACCGAGTCAAATGCGCTCTCATATATATATATATATATATATATATATATATATATATATATATAAATGGCTCAACGACACCGGGGCGCACAAACATATATCGCAAGGATTTTTTACATGCGCGTCAACGTTCGTCCGCCGAACCCTGAACAGCAACTGCGCACTTTCCGGCGTTTGTTGTTTTTCCCGCCAC
>NW_027526295.1:182838559-182936059 GCF_048455015.1 Haemaphysalis longicornis
CTGCGCGACACTGATCGGAGTGTGGGTGTCTCCGGAGTGACTGCGAATTTGCCTGCGAATTCGCTGTTGCGGCGCCGCTTATGTGGCGAAAACGATTTATTTTCGTTGCTGCCGAAGCTACAGAAATATGCTTTTTTGCCGCACGAGCGACGCTGCTGCAGCTGCGAATTCGCAGGAAATTCGCACCACGTAGAACGGGCTTCAGACGAAGTCAACCTGTGTTCGTTATAGTACTCGCTACAAACACGTGTCAGTGCACGCGATCTGCGCCGCGACCGTAGGCGGCACACGTGCGTCCTCCTGGCGCCAACAGCCGGACAGCTGTCGCGCGGCGCGTGTAAAAAGACGTCGGCGCCCGCGCAGCGCTCGAACTTTTGAGCGGCTCGGTTGTTCCGGCTGCGGCGCGAAGCGTGCCGGCCTGTCTGGGTCAGGGAGGGAAACGAGCTAAAAGCGGGAACAACGCGGACAGAGACAAATGAGCGTCCAGGGAGCCCTTTGTGGGTTAGCCTCCCGCCCGGCCAAGCGCTGCTATAAAGAGCCGCCGCGGGCACCCGCCATATAGTGCCGCCGACTACGTCTAGTTCCGCCTAAGGGGGTGGCTGGGTAACTATAAGAGGGTAACGCGATCGATTGTCAGTTCTACCCAGCAGTTTATTCTAGTAAGGTTGCTACCCAGGGCCCCAGCAGCCGCCGGTAGCGATTAAAAGGAGTCTCTTCCAGTCGAGTGGGCCCGTGGGGGCGCGCGATCTTCGATGCCGCCAGTTCCGTAACGTAGTCCGCACTGCAAGTATACGTTTGAGCACCGAGTTGCCGTCGTCACGCTGCGCAAACAAATGCGCATTTCCTCATTGCTACAGAGAGAAGCCTTAGCCGCGCTTCTGACTGACATTCCCTCTCCGAGAATAAGACAGCCCATAGAAACGTATACAGCATTCGTTTGATATCATGGACTACAAAGCATAGCCTGCAAATTCTCTCTCTCTCTCTCTCTCTCTCTCTCTCTCTCTCTCTCCTCTCTCTCTCTCTCTTCTCTCTCTCTCTCTCTCTCTCTCTCTCTCTCTCTCTCTCTCTCTCTCTCTCTCTCTCTCTCTCTCCTCTCTCTCTCTCTCTCTCTCTCTCTCTCTCTCTCTCTCTCTCTCTCTCTCTCTCTCTCTCTCTACGTTAACTGAAGGTAGCCCACCAGGACTACGCGGTCGCGGACGACAGGAAACCACTTGCTCTACACGGCTTGATCTCATATGCGATGGTTAATTTTTTTTTTTTCAAAATTTCGTTCGACCAATTATCTTCATTTATGCTGTTATAACGATTACATTGGAACTTTCACGGAATCTGCATTACTGTGGAAATGCAGGGCGTTACACGTTTCGCCATTCTCCGCATTTTTTCATATTTTTATTCTTTTTTTAGTTCTTCAAATTCGGTGCGACCAGTTATCTCCATTTACGCTACTATAGCGATTAAAGGTGGAACTTCCGCGATATCTGCATTTTTGTGGAAAATGCAGGGCGTTACTCGGTCCTGGCTGTGGGGGTACTCGGCAAAGAAATTAATGCTACGCATTAAAACACGGATTACGCGCTTATATTGATTCGCCAGAGGAGCACGGGCCCGTGCTAGTGTTGCTTGACGTCACTGAGTTTCGACCACATCGCGTGTCCACACCACTCGGCCTTCCCGTGACTTCTAAGACGTCGCAGGCCAGAGGCGAGCGGGTTCTACAGTAGCGAAGCAGCGCGTCGCCTTCGGAACGAGAAAGATAGGAGCCGTAAGTGGAGCAGCGGCGAGCCGTGAACGCGCGGGGGGAATTCGATGCATTCCGCATCGGTTCCCGGCTTCGTTCGACCACGCGGCCAACACGCGTGGTGGCGTACAGCCATGAGACGCACGCGCCGATCAGCCGGGGTCGTGGCCTTGCAGCCAGCAGGCACTCGCACGTGCATGCACGCAGCAGCATTCGGGCCGGGGGCGTTTCACGCAGCGCCGCGGGGCCCTTGGGCCGCCGCCGTTCCATGACTGCCTGTCCGCTAACCAGCGCATTCCATTCTTAACGTGCACGCGCTCAACTTGCAGTGTAGTACTGCTGGAATCCACTGATTGCGTATCTGGGAATGAGAGAGAGAGAGAGATAGATACATTAAAGCCTCGTTATATCGAAATCGCCTAGTTCAAAATCTCGTTTAAATCGAAGTGTTTGAAGGTCCCCGCGGCAGTGTATAGAGAGCACGTCATTCCCGCTTTCAACGAAGTGTCGCTTATGACGAAGCCGGTTTTCCGGGTCGAGAAGGGTTTACTCTACCAATGGTTGCACTGGCCACGTGAAAGTTGCGAAGTGCTCACAACTTACCAGTCCTCCTGCACGCATCGATTTAGTGACGAGAAACGGCGTACGCAGGGTTTCGTTTCGAAGGAAGCCGGAACCCGGAAAAAATAAGGAAAAAAAAGTAAAAGAAAACGCAAACTTTGGTAATAAATTATTTATATTGTTAACGGCATCGCCAAAAGGCTGACCGTATCGAGAGCAGACGTCCAATTTGCGCATGTTTTTGGGTTGTCACTTGCGAACGAACAATAGTTTTCAGTTGTCTTAAACTGGACAAGCCGAGTCAGTGCCCTTGTTGCCACAATCCCCCCCCCCCCCTCCCCCCTGCGAACCCGAAAATTTCGCAGGGGGTCGCGGCCCCCTCGGCCCCCCTTTGCGTACGCCAGTGGTGACGAATCCTATTTGACGATTTACGGGAAGACCCGGCCCTTGCACACGCCCTATAGTCCCCGCTAGTTATCAACGCAGTGAGACCACCAGACACTCAGATACGAACGAGGGGGATACGCGTTGGGTCCAGGCAAAAGCATGGTGACGTACTGGCCACCGTGCGTGCCATGTTATTACCCCCACGGCCTTAGTGACGGCCAGGCGGCGGCCTTCACGGCGCGACTAGTGGCGTGACGGAGCGAGGCGGTGCCAGTGCAAAGCCAGACACGTCCGTCGGCGGCACGATCAATTTGGACGATTGGCTGCTGCCTCTCTCTGCCAGCGCTTCCGTCCTCAAGAGACCAGTCTGCAGTACGCCACGACACGGGCACACGCCAACACGGCGGTCGTCTTGGCCTATACTGCGCCATGGCGTTTCCGTACGCACGACTCGAGTGGTGGTGGTGGGAGCGCTTGTTCTTCATCTTTTCTTCGTTTCATTCCCGATTATCTCTGGTTTTCTCGCCAAGCGGAAATTAAGAAGGTAAAATACAAAAACAATACAGGAAGGGCAGCTTCTTTTAACCGCACCGCCCTTCTAATGTGATGGTAATGAAACAGAGGGCCAGTGTTACACACTAAGTTGTGGATCTACAAAAGCTGCTTCTTTATGTCACAATACAATATTTAATCTATGGGGTATATATATATATATATATATATATATATATATATATATTATCACGGGAAGAAGAAGACCCAGCTATGCGTGCTCCCTCATGGCCGACATCGTGTATATAGTGTAAATACATCACTCGCATCTTCCATGATTTATTTCCTGTGTCCTGCCGCCACGTAACAATATATAAAGTTAAAACCTGATCTAACGAAATTACGGGAAAACGCGAATGATTTCGTTAAATCGGGAACTTCGTAAATTCGGGACTGTCATTTTACGAGCAGTTGCTTCCATAAATTCGATGTCTAAAGGGATGCACATCCCAGCAGCTACCAGGACATCGTAAGTGCTGCGGCTCGCCTGCCGACAATTTAGCCATGCGCTAAAAATCCGCGGTGAAAATATAGACAATAAAACGCTAGGGGTTTCGGAGGAAACGAATTTTTTCCTGGCAAAGAAGTCGGTGATTCTCGCCTGCGAGCGCTTCGTTAGCATTTGGCGGACAGACTTTCCGTAGCACGCAAGCGCGTTTAATGCGTGCTCGGTTCCTTCGTTAAGCCCAGCAAGGCGCCTAAGCAAGTCGGTAGCGTCCGTCACCTGGCCTGGAGCGGGCAAGGGAGCGTCAGTAGTTTCCGGGTCGCCAGTACCGTCTTACACCTGTTGTACGCCGGAAACTAACTGTACGATTTCTTTCTCCTTCAAAACCTCCGTCGTGCCTCCGTCTGCGTCGGCGCTCAGATAGTCGTGCAAGCCCAGACGTGCTGCCACCTCTTAAACCGAGGAAGCTGTTTCCAGGAACCAGGCGGGATTTATTGTTCTTGCTCGTGTGGAGGGCTTCCAGAACCCGAAATACTACGTTAAATCGGGAATGGCGCTGAATCTATTTCGTTAGTCCGAGTTCGTCAAAGCATTGCATGGTGTAGGCACCATTGAAGAAATCAGAACTTGTTCGTTAGATTGGAAAATTCGAAAGATCGTGTTTCGTTAGATCGAGTTGTGACTATTTGATTTACGCTAATGCGCGAGACTGCCCTTCCTCGCATACTCTGCATTTTTACACGCGCAAAGCCTACACTGCATCCGCAGAACCGGATACGCAAACGCGAACGAAAACGCCCAACATAAATTCTTGCAATGCGGCCCCGTACTGCTTCCGGCATCAAGAAGACGCCGGTCGGTCCTCTCAACCATCCATCCCCAGCCGTTCAAGACAGCGCAAACACATGGCTCAGGGATTACAGTACCACGGCGACAGCCCCGCAGCCCACACCTACTTTTTTCCCACGGACCCACCGCGGATGGCTCAGTAACTAAGGCGTTGTGCAACTGAGCACGAGGTCGCGAGTTCGATTCCCGGCCGCACCGGCCGCTTTTCTGATGGAGGCGAAAAGCGAAAACGCCCGTGTGTGCAAACGTCGGCGCACGTTAAAGATCCCCAGGAGGTCAAAATTAATCCGGAGCCCTCCACTACGGCGCGCCTCATCGCCAGCGTTGCGTCGGCGCGTTAAACCCTACAATCAATCAATCAAACTACCCGCCGCGGTGGCTCAGTGGCTAAGGCGTTGCGCTGCTGAGCACGAGGTCGCGGGTTCGATTCCCGGCCGTGGCGGCCGCTTTTCTGATGGAGGCGAAAAGCAAAAACGGCCGTGTGTACGAGATTTCGGCGAGCACAAGGTCGCGGGTTCGATTCCCGGCCGCGGCGGCCGCTTTTCTGATGGAGGCGAAAAGCAAAAACGGCCATGTGTACGAGATTTCGGCGCACGTTAAAGATCCCCAGGTGGTCAAAATTAATCCTGAGCCCTCCACTACGGCGCGCCTCATCGCCTGTGTTGCGTCGGCGCGTTAAACCCCACAATCAATCAAATCAAATCACCGAGATTTCGGCGCACGTTAAAGATCCCCAGGAGGTCAAAATTAATCCTGAGCCCTCCACTACGGCGCGCCTCATCGCCTGTGTTGCGTCGGCGCGTTAAACCCTACAATCAATCAAAATCAATCAATCAATCAAACTTTTCCCACGGCCCCATTTCCGTGCTGTCAGTGCACCTGAACCAGCCGGCCATTCGGTCTCGCCGCAACGGGGAAGTCACAAAGTAAACTAACACCATCCACGGCTCATGGCGTGCTCCCCTGTCATCCGAGATAAAACGTAAGTGTCCCGTTACGTGCGAGCGGCACGCACGTGTTTGCACAGCGTGCAACGAACGAGCTACGTTTGAGCGCTGGAAGTAGCGACCTGCGCAAGCTTGACGCTCCTCGCAGCGGAGCAGCTGAGACAGAAGAGGGGGAGGGAGATGAACAAGGGGAGGCATCGATCTGCGGCGCGTGCACGGCGCCGCGGCAGTTCCGTGTTGACACAGCACTCATCGCGCGCGCTTCACAATGAAACGCTAGAGACAATGCCGGCTCGAGTTTGCATCCGCAGTCGTCTGAGATCGCCGCGTACGCGCATCCCGGATTCAAGGCTGCGTTGCCGGAAGGCGCGAGGATCTACCACGGCACCAACACGTGAACGGGCAAGCAATGGCGCTACGCTTCCCGAAACTTCATGTTGATTTTTCCTTTTGTCAATGACCTTCTGTGTTAAGCTTCCTCACAGACGGTACGCCCTCTAAATACCCACTTCATCCAGTATTGCCGGGAGGTTACCTCCTCCAGTCCAATACCCAGATATGAGCAGATGGGAAAAACACACTGTCGGTGTCTCTCTCCCTCTCTCTCTCCCAACTCTCTCTAAATACACACATATCATCATCATCATCATTCTCACCACCACCACCACCACCACCACCACCACCAGCACCAGCAGCCTATCTACGCCCACTGCAGGGCAAAGGCCTCTCCCATTATTCTCCAATTATCCCCGGTCCTGTGCTAACTGCGACCTATTCATCCCCGCAAACTTCTTGATCTCATCTGCCCATCTAACTTTCTGCCGCCCCCTGCCACGCTTGCCTTCTCTAGGGATCCACTCTGTTAACCTTAACGACCAACGGTTATCTTGCCATCGCATTACAACACACACACACTAACACACACACACACACACACACACACACACACACACACACACACACACACACACACACACACACACACACACACACACACACACACACACATATATATATATATATATATATATATATATATATATATATATATATATATATATATATATATATATATATATATATATATATATATATATATATATATATATATATATATATATATGTATATTAAGACGTACCACATAAAATATTTTCGAAGAATCGTTGCGAGCGCGTAGCTCACGTCAACAGCTGCGACTATATACGGCCTATCACCTAGCGACGATCGCCTTGGGAATTTTTTTTTTCGTCCCCTTTGTCGGGGGGATCAATCGTAGTCCTTGGACGGCAAGCTGATGTGGCAATAAATAGCTAGCGTAAAATTTTACGGCTTCTATTCGTACGTCGTAAACTCCGTACGCGAAATAGTCGGTCAGGGACGGGGCAGAACGTCCAGCGGAATATTCGACTTTAGCATATAGTAGTTGCAACTACTGTGGTGGCCCCACGGTACGGTTACGCTAAGAGGTTTTCGAAGCCAAGGCTTTCGCCGGGGGCTTTCCGAGGAAATGTGCGTCTACGCACGCGAAAGGACGACGACAGCGTGCAGGGTAGAGGGAAGATAGAGAGAAAAAAGCAAACCCGGCAAATCCACGCGTACTGCGTTACAATGCCGCGATTCTGCGGCATTTGCGAATAGGAAACACGTTCCGTGAGTCAAAAGGGTCACCGCAGGAAAGCAAGCACATTCCTGACTTTCCGGGAAAAAAATTCACGCATCTCCACGAAGTGAATCATGACGAGTGGGCGAAGAACCTGGGGATCGTTCTTACCGTAAATCCCCCGTGGCATTGCCCACTCGCGCATGTAAATGAGTGACAACTCGCGTGTACAGTATATACAATTCCAATCCAATCCAACCCGATACAATTCAATTTAATCCAATCCCATCCAATCCAATGCTCCTCGCGCATGCGCAACACTGTGTGCACGGAGGCCAAGGGACAAGCCACGGACAAAGCGAGGTCCTAAGGCGCTTCGAACCTAAAATCATAGTCCACTACAGTCACAAGGCACGCCACGTGGATACCGTATAGGGTCGTCGTGTACCCATTTCCGATGTGTGTTGTCCGCTTGTTCGAGTTCTCAGATAATCGTTGAAACAAAAATCCGTTGCTCCGCTTCAACTGAACACGGTTAAATTTCCGCCGTCCCCGATTAAGTGACCGGCATTTTTTTTTCTTGATGATTTTTGCAGAGCGCAATGCGCTGCGTCGGCGCGCTAGGAGTATTCGCTTACTTGTGGGGCAATAACTGTCAGTTTCCAAGCTCGCGTTTCATGGCGGGAAATTGGTATGAACACAGGCGAAAGAATTCTGCAGAAATTCGGATAATTATCCACTAATGCGTGGCATTCTTATGCCGCCTGTCTTGGGTGTTAGTTTTTTTTTCAGCCAATTTCTTTTGTTTTTTTTTTTTTTCTAAATCCTGTCCGACCAATTATCTCCGCTTACAATATTATAACGATTACAGGTGAAACTATCCCGAAATCTTCATCATTGTGGAAATGCAGGGCATTGCACGGTTCGCCATTTTCCGCAATTATTTTTAAAAAAAATTATTTATTTTTTCAAAATTTTCTTCAACCGATTACCGCCAGCTACTCTGTTATAACGATTACAGGTGAAACTTTCCCGAAATCTTCATCATTGTGGAAATGCAGGGCGTTACACGGTTCGCCATTTTCCGTAATTATTTTAAAAAAAATTATTTATTTTTTCAAAATTTTCTTCAACAGATTACCGCCAGTTACTCTGTTATAACGATTACAGGTGAAACTTTCCCGAAATCGTCATCATTGTGGAAATGCAGGGCGTTACACGGTTCGCCATTTTCCGTAATTATTTTTAAAAAAAATTATTTATTTTTTCAAAATTTTCTTCAACCGATTACCGCCAGTTATTAAAAAAGTGAGTGCAGCGGGAGGAAAGTGGCACAGTGTTGGCTCTACAATCACGGAGAAATCCACCGCTTTAAACAGGACGAAGTAACAGATGACAAAAGCAATAACGGCGGCAACATCTTTTTTTTTTTCTTGTTCGTGCTGCACGTATAGCTTTCCAAGAACTCACAGCGGGCAATCCTTCTACAACTACACAAGTTTATATCGATGAAACAACTTTAATTGCTCTTTTAACAGCAACGTTTTGCACTCTCATGTAACTTTATAGTGTTTCCGAGTCATTCCAAGTACTCGATTAGAGCACTTACCAGCGTTCCCATGGTGCTACTACACTCGTTGGAGTGTGGCTCGTCTGGACACAAGCAGCAGATCCGCCTTCAGTGTGTTTTAGTACAGCAAGCATCCGTTATAACTGATTGATTGTAGGGTTTAACGCGCCGACACAACGCAGGCGATGAGGCGCGCCGTTGTGGAGGGCTCCGGATTAATTTTGACCGCCCGAGGATCTTTAACGTGCGCCGAAATCTCGTACACACGGGCGTTTTTGCTTCTCGCCTCCACCAGAAAAGCGGCCCCCGCGTCCTCGTGCTCAGCAGCGCAGCACCTTAGCCAGTGAGCCACCGCGGCGGGTTACCCGTTATAACGAGATCGCTTTATTTGAAATCTCGCTTAATTCCAATGCTTAGTGACCCCCACTACAGTGCATTGAGAGCAAACCTTGTCTGCTTTTTACGAAGTGTCGCTTATAACGAAGTCAGTTTCCTGCCCCGAGGACTTCGTAACATATAGGGTTTACGTTATATAACTGTTATATAACTCTACTTTGTTCACCGTGCTGCGGTTCTGCGCTTGCCCGGCAACCGCGCGGCTTTTGGCGCCCAAATTCGCAAGGCGTGCGCACAGCGCACCACAGCTCTGCACAGCAATCTGCCTGCCAAAGACGCGACGAGCCGCCGGCGGCGCCTCCGCTGCAAGCGCGAGTGTCCTCGAGAGAGCACGAAAACAGAGAGTCGGGGGACGGTGGAGGATAAACAAGGCGCCGAGAAACAATCGGAGACGGCGGCGACAGACTAAGATCGCCGCAGCTGGCGGGCGGGCGCGATTGAACCGCTCGCACGCACACAACGTTCGTTCGCGTACATTCCACGCACCGCGCACAATGTTTCGCCTTGGCCCGTCGGCCTGACGGGCTGCGCTGTAAACACCTTCGCTCCTGTTTGTATCTCGCGCCTCCTCTTCTCGGGAGACATCGATAGGCCTCCTCCGGTGGTCCGGCTGCTGCCGCGTTTGCTGCTCTCAGATGCCTCCCCGGGGTCCGCACAAAACACATCGGACAAAGAGAACGCGCCGCGAGACCGTCGAGGACAAAACGGGGCGGGCAGATCGACAAACTACAACACCGACCGCAACGCACGAGGCCACCCGATGCCGCGCAGCAGAAACCCAGCCTGCATAGGAAGAGGAGCTAGTATTTGCGGCGGGCGCGGGCATGGCGAGCTCTCAGTTTTCAGGTTATGCGGGCTAGTGTGCAGCTGGTGGTAACATTTTTCTTTGACAGGGGCCATCATTTTCCCCCTCTCCATCTCCCCCCCCCCCCCCCCCCCATCCCACCTTCGTGTTTTTCGGGGCACCCAGTCGTCAACACGCATCCGGGCGGAAAGAAGGTGACTATCTGACGACCCTGACAGAACCTCCGCGGCTGCGTAAACACGACAACTTGGGAGCTACGTGTATTCCCGTGACGATTGGCGCCGCAGTGTCTAAACTCGTTTGGTTCGCGGACAGATAAACTGTTGTACTCCCAGAAATGTGGGACGGAACACGACGAAGCGCCAGAGCGAGGGTTTTTTTTTTTTTTTTGCCTTCTTTTTTTCGGCGAACCACAGTCGTTGCGGTCGGAGTTTTACCACACGGCGTGACTCCGAAAAGATACTTCAACTTATATTAAATGCGAATGAAAAGTTGGCATCCGCTTTTAAATGGAGCCATACGTCAACAAAATAAATCCGTACAGGTTTCTCCGAAAATTTTGCGTCATATACGCTGGTCGACTACCGTATGTTTTGATGAAGCCAACCGTTAGTTACATTTGCAATATCTATCCGCCGTATTTACTCGCGTTGCTGCTGGTTTTCCGTACTTTTATCCGAATACGCGTCGTCGTCGTTCAGGTGGCGAGACTTCAAAAGCACCACGAACCAATTCCCTTAGAGTCGGGCGCAAGACACGCCCCTCCGCTCAGAGGCAATGAAAATCGCTCGTATTACAGAACGTACACAACGTAAGTTACGCGCCACTTAAGAAGTTTCTTCCCGCATACTCGGAGCGCGCAAGACAGAGAGTACATTATCTCCAAGGCCGGAAGAAATCTCGGTTGTTCCGCTTCCAAAGGGATAATGTTAACGCTCGGAAAGAATGCCTGGCACAACGCCATGAGTACAGTTTATTATCTCCACGCTGGCGACGAGTGTCTCACGCTCCCGGCGTACGCGCGACGTAAACACGCAGCGATTAGCGTTGCACCTGGGAATTAAGTCGCTAACAACGGCCCCCGCTCGTACTACCGCACTTCGCTCCACCCGGCACTAGTGTTTGTTTTGTTTCTTTTTTTTTCGTACTTGCGATAACTGTACTATGGGGGAACGCCAGCTGCGTATCTACCAAACCAGGCGCCTGCCGAGTCACTTGAGCATGACCATACACAGTAAACACTCGTTAAAACGAACTCGCTTTATTCGAATCATCGCTTTAATCGAATCTTTTCGTGGCCTCCACTCCAGTGCATGGAGAGTGAATCATGTCCGTTTTTAACGAAATTCCACTTATAGCCGAAGTCGGTCTCTTGTCTCGAGACCAATCGGCGTTGGAAGTAACATTACACTCGATACGGGCGGGGGTTGAGGGTTTATTTATTTGACCGAAACGAACCTTACTTGCTCTGTTAGAAGCCGGCAGTCCTTGGTCAAATCATTGTAAATGGGCCTCGAGAATTGCGAACTAAATTTAGAGCCACTAAAAAAAGAGAATTGAATTTAACGCAGGTTTGAGTAGGCAGAATTATTCGGGTCAACGTCATTTCAACCCCACGTACTGCTACATGGCGTCTGACAAAGTCTAATGTAATAGTTTCGCCGCATAATCAAGAGAAATATCGCCGTTACAGATCTGCCAAGGATGATTTGATTGATTGATTAACGCACCGAACCCTACACAAGCGATGGGGCGCGCCGTAGGGGAGGGCTCCGGAAAAATCTTGACCCCATATGGATCTTAAACGTGCGCCGAAATCTCTTACACACGGGCGTTTTCGCTTTCCAACTGCCAAGGATGATTTGTGGATGCGCCGGCCATTACTTTCGCCGTTGTCGACCTAATACCGTCATTTTGATATCCACAAAGCTATCAAGCCAAGCCTTCGGAACCGCAATTAGTGGGCGGAAATGCTATGCGTTAAAATGGACAAGTGTTGGGCGAGATTAAAAACCGTGCACCCCTCCGTCTAACGACGACGATGGGTGAACGCGAAGCTTTCTCGTGATGAATTCTTTGGCTGGCCAATCCCACACTGCGAGTACGCGCTACTCTGGAGGTACGCACCACTTTTCTAGAGAGAGAGTAAACATATTTATTGTTTTCTAGAAAAACAGTATTTCGGGTGGCCTCCTCATTCCAGGAGTCCATCGTCACGGGCCGCGTTTTCTGCCCTCCCCACGTACTTGCGCTGGACGTCCAGGGAAGAGCTGGCCAAGGCGCTCTCCCAAAAGATACCCACAGCAACTTTCGTGTGTGCACTCCGCACACGTGTGAAGCTTGGGTTTGGGGTGTACGACACGAACCTGCTGCTTGGCGTTCGCTTCGACCATGTCGAAATGGAGCAGTCGCGTAGACGCCAGCTTCATAACACGAGGGACCCAGGATCCATTCCGGCCACAAGAAGCGTTTTTTTTTAACACGAAAGTGTTTTATCCTTGGATACACAAAGATTTGACTGACGTCATATCCGTCACACAAGCGGCAGGTAAAGGGTGCACCCCTGCGCACAGGGTCTTCTTGCGGGGAAGCAATCTTCAGTACTATAGAGTACGTTATTCTTAGGGTTGTTCGTTTTCTCGTTGTATATTTTAACACGGAATTGTTTCATGTTGGGATACACCAAGATTTCACTGACGTCATATCCGTCACAGAAATGACGCCAGCACACTTTTGCCGAAACGACACGCCAGCAGGACGTCGCTCGCCAAGCACACCCACAAGACAGCCGTCAACCCGCAAATCATGCTCAGCTGCAAATTTCGCTGCACATTTCACTTTCGTGTTTTACCGATTCTTATGACAGAGGAATCAACCACAGTTTCTTCGCTGTTGTTGTTTTTTTTTTTTTTCACTTCACCCACGATCATTCATCATAATCGCCAGAGAAGGTTGGCTTTCCTGCAGGGCTTATTGGCGTACAACGGCGTCAGTGATGACACCAAAGCTTCGCTTTAAAATAAACTGTAAACAATCGGCGCGAGAAATGCACACGTCGCTAGCAAAATTACATGCAATACCACAAGCCTTCGCAAGTTTATAAACAGCACGGCCCCAAGGACCTACAGCCGCTGTGCCAACGACCATGGTGCGTGTAAACAAGAATAATTACACGCTCACTTAAGATTCCCGCAAGAAGCGAACACATACGTGTATGCATATGCATGTTTGAGCCCTCCCCTCCCGAAACTGTCTTCAGCCAAAGCGCGTGAGCGGCATGCGTCGCGCGACTAATCACCGTTTGTATAGGTGCCGCAGTTCCTTCTGACTCGCATTTATTTATTGCCCCGCACGGCGGCTACACTGTTCAGCTATAGCCTCACTGGAGGAAACATCTTCCGCTGCACGATTCGCAAATACGCGGCG
Organism: Haemaphysalis longicornis; assembly: GCF_048455015.1. Classification (NCBI taxonomy): domain Eukaryota; kingdom Metazoa; phylum Arthropoda; class Arachnida; order Ixodida; family Ixodidae; genus Haemaphysalis; species Haemaphysalis longicornis. The sequence goes on from NW_027526295.1 coordinate 182,851,843, forward strand.
CACGCTAAAGCAAACCCCACACGCCCGAGAGGAGAATTAATTACGTCTCTCTGTTAGCTCGTTTCCTTTTTTTTTTCTCTCATTCAAAATCACCGTTCCCAGCCAGACCTTCGAGCGAGCGTGATCGCAGAAATGAAGATGCCGCGCGCGAAAAGCAAGATCCTCAGACGGAACGCTGATTAGCGGGCGTGTGCTCGCAGACGGCGGCAAATGGACTCGGCGCAAGGAACGAACAGTGTTTCTCGTGTCTCGTCTCTGCACGGTGGCGCCAAGTTTGAAGTGAGACAGAACGAAAGAAGACTTCCGGAGGCGGGGCGCCGAAATCAGCGTTCTACACTGTAGCTGGCCTCGCATCCTGTTCCCCGCTTTATACGGCGGCTCGTAACGGTCAGGAGCCTTAACGCTTCTGTAACACGCTCATGCACATGTCGTACAGGAATGCTAGTAGGGACAGGTTCGGCGGAGCGTAATCAGCGGGTTTCCGTAACACACACAACGAATTCATGATGAAATCTAACAGCGCAATAAACGACGAGGGGCACAGAAGACATTCATAAGACGGGCGCTGTTCACAATTTGTTTACACATAAGGACCAGCTGACACGAGAAGTTGTTGAAGCTTATCATATCAACAAGGGGCGCGCCGAATGTGTAAGACAGCCTTCTCTGACGCTGTACGAGGAGGAAAAAGCTTTTTTAGGTTCCACCTGACTCTGTGAGCGGCTATCAGGCCTTCAATTACGCGGTTTTGTCAGAGGTTTCAAATTTTGTTTGTTTTCACCACATAAGATTGTACGCGTCGGCTATAAATTTGTGTTCCTTTCCTATAAAATACTAGTTGCGGGTAACAGCGCCCGTCTTGTGAATTTATTCTGTGTCCCTCGTCGTTTATTGCGCTGTTACATTTCATCATGAATGCGTACCAACTCGCCCAACTTTCCATTTTGTTGCAACACACAACGAAGTTCCCCATCTCGAAGACAATCCGGGCACGATATACATTACCGCTGGCGTCGCCACGCAAAGGGGCTTCCGAAATGGGAAACGCGGCGTGCTTTGGCTCGCTACTGAACAAACGAGGTGTCCCAAAGCGAGATCACGTGATTATAATTGGCGCCTTCAGATATAACTGATTTTATGCAGCAGCAATGATCAGTACACGAAGCTAACGTCGCAGGCGCTTCATCAGCATGCAATATCTACCGCTGTTACGGATTCTACTACTGATATCTACTGCTATTATACTTGCCGATACGCCCGATGCAAAGGGACACGTTTCGATCATTTGGAAGCGCCAAAATGTTCTTTGAATGCTGCGATTATAGTCTAGGCACAGTGTTTTGTGCGCACACGGAACTTCACCGCTCAGTTATACAGCTAGGCGTGAATATGCAAATTCTATGGGCCTGACGGCCTACAAGGGGCGGGTAGTACATACATTCGCGGCTCTGTAGAGGAGAGTTGCAGCGCGTGGTACATCACCCAGAAATCCAGATGCACAGTTCGTGCACTTGGCGTCCGCTGGCGGTTCGACGCGAGCTGCTGAGCCCACGAGTTGAACAGCGCGCCTTTCAGTTCGGGTCCACCTCACGCAGTACAAAACTCGAAAAGCGAATTCGATTAATCCAGAAATTGCGGGAGGACGAGTTTGGACGTGGGAAGGGTTTCCGCAGTTGTCTATGCGAAATATGGTTTTGCGAATCCCTTTGAATCGGCCATAAGCGCTACACGCAAACAAAAGTAAAACAAAATAGAACGGCACGCGAGCCGCGGCGTTTGCGAACGAAACGAAAGGGGGACAAAACAAAACGGTGTCATGGGCACGTTCCACATGCGTGCATTTGTAGCAGACAACACAGCTGCAGCGGTAGGCTAGGCTGTGTTGTACGCCGAGCAAAAGAGAAGAAAACAAGAAAAAAAGCAAGGTGCAAGAACAAATGCGGGTTTGAACGTATGCACCAAAAACGGTATTTAGAGAATAAAAGATTCCTCTGTCATCGGAATCAGTAAACCACGAAAGTGAAATGTGCAGCGAAATCTGCAGCTGAGCATGATTTGCGGGTCAGCGGCTGTCTAGTAGGTGTGCTTGGCGAGCGACGTCCTGCTGGCAGGTCGCTTCGGCAAAGGTGTACTGGCGTCCCTTCCGTGACGGATATGACGTCAGCGCAATCTTGGTGTCCAACCTAAAACACTTTGGGGTTAAAATATAAAACCTGAAAACGAACAACCCTAAGTATAACGTACGCTTTGGTCCTAAAGGTTGCTTCCCCGCAAGAAGACCCTGTTTGCAGGGGTGCACCCTTTACAGGCCGCTTGCTTCGTTGTACTGGCGTCGCTTCCGTGACGGATATGACGTCACTCAAATGTTTGTGTACCCCGGAATGAAACACTTTCGTGTTAAAAACAAGGTGCGATAAAGAATGAAGGTTTGAACCTATGCACCAAAAACGGTATTAAGAAAATAAAAAATACGCCCAAAGTTGGCGTAGACTACAGACCAACACATTCTACAACACCTCGATAATCCACTACATCTCTCCCTCACACTATACCCCTACAACTGCTCCTCTTGCTCCGTCCCAAACACCACCTACCGCCTGGTGTTGGAACGGGTGGTGGTGGTGATTTATTATTCACAACATTCGTAGCATCCAGATAAACAAAGGTTCGCGCTAACCTAAACGTCGACGAACGCAGAGACTCCGGGAGAACAAACTCCTCGGTAACCTACAAATAACTCCGATTATAGCGGGGCCGCGCGATCGCTATCCCACTTCGTATAAAATGACTTTTCTCGCTGCCTCTTTTATCGGCAACAAACAAGTTCTTGCCGGTGCCGTCGTATAGGCGCGCATTTTTCTCGCCACAAACAATCCCCGCAGGCAACAACGAGCAGACCTCGCCGAGAATAATAATGGCCAGCCAAAGAAAGAAGGTGCGCGCGTTCTTCGCGTTCTGTTGTTTTTCCGCGCGCCTGATTTTTTTTTTTTTTTTGCTCTTCTCACACGGCGGGCCGGGCGCCGCTCGCGCGGTCTTATCGCGAGCAATTACTTTTCGCGAGTCAAATCTGAACCGGATGGGAAGAAGCAGCAGCCGCAGCGTGGCGCTCAAGGAGTAAACTGCCCTAACGGTAAAAAAAAATCTATTATACCATGTCCTTCAAAAATAAACAGAGAAAAGTGCACGAACAGGAAACTAATGAAGGAAACGGCGCCAAGCAGCGTGCAGCTATCGCGATAGGTGCAGAGAACGGAATAAAAAAACTGACTGCATGAAATAAAATAGCCGGAAATATTTAGCGGAGGTAAAAGCCTCCGGTAAAAAGAAAAAGACATGCGCGGCGACACATGTATCCCTATATGTCCCGTGCTGTTGTTCAAGATGTATTTGTTCCCCGGGGCTGGCTCGCAAGACATACGAATTATCAGAAACTGCGTACCCCGGCTATTCTTGCATACAATTTCATGCAGTTTGCTGCAGCGTTGTGTGTTGTGAACCATTCGTGGACCCCGTCACCGTTCTATATATATATATATATATATATATATATATATATATATATATATATATATATATATATATATATATATATATATATATATATATATATATATATATATATATATATATATATATACATATATATATTGTAACGTAGTATTTTGGTTACATACTGCCGCTACTGTAGCATGAAGATCGGAAGGGAAAAGTCGAGACGTCGAAGAGGTTTTAAAGGATAACTTGTTTACTTTACAGATGACATTGGTGACATTTAGCACATATGAATTAGAATGAATACACTTGTTACATAGATTAGAAAGACAGTCAAAGATTCAGAGTACTTAGCGGGACATAGTTGGCGGGCGAATGGCTCCCGGCGGGAGGGCACGACGACGAGCGGCAGAGTGCGGCTCTCCTGGTGTTGCTCGCCCTCTCCGCTCGCAATCGTCAGAGGGGCCGCGTTATATTTGCTTTGGGGGGACGCATTGGGGGAAAAAGCGCATCCTAGCGTGTGCGGACCGGGTGGGAAAAGGCTAAGGCACACCCGCAGCCAATAAGGAAGACGCTTCTTAGCTCCAATCAGACATGTCCCCGCCAACGTGAAAATGACCAAAAACACAGACACAAGGTTTCGACTCGAAAGCGCGCACTCGGAAAATTACGGGCGTAGAGCAAGTAGTTAGACAAAACACACTAAAGTAAACAGGGGAAAAGGGAAGGTCGTCTGAAGAACACGGAGCCCGAAGGCGAGCAGCGCACACGCCACAGGGGGAATGGAACGCCGCGGCCGCGGTAATACAAGCCGAGGCGAGGGTTCGCTTCCCCCAGCAGCCGTCGTCTCCCGGTCGGCCGACGGGCAGACACACTCGGCAACACGTTTCTTAGAAAAGCGGGGCCTCGGTGGCCGAGCCGCGTCCGAAGCGCTTTTACACACAACACTTTGGAGGAAGAGCCCCGGCGGCGGCACAGAACTAAAAACAACTAGAAAACATCATCAGACCTCCGCTTCGCGACACCTTCCCCGACGGAAAAAAAGAGTGCCCCCACTCTTGCACGAAGTTTAAACATAAGATCACATTTTCACAAACTGACGGCGATACTGAAATGACATGGCACATGGACTCGAGAAGACAAACACAGGCTCTAACACAAGAGTCGAGAACTACCTCCGCTGAATCAGTCAACGCACACGCGGTCACCCAGTGGAGTTCCGTTTTCACTTAACACGCGCAGTCTCTTATCCAACACAGGAGAAAACGTTCCATTTACATATACGAACAAGAAAATAACAAGACGGGCACTGTGAACGACACAGGAATAACATGCTCTCTCTAAAAGTTACATCAAGACACCGTAAAGCTCTCCGGCATTCATGTCATATACCAAGTTCTGAGGAGCTTGACGCGAAACAAAATGTGTCCTTGGACAACAGGTCGCATAAACATAACACTGAAGCTATCCTCTAGTCAACTTCAAGTAACCAGCAAATAAAAATAAAAACAAGCGCATTCTCGGCCACCGTCACTCAAGAAAATACTCAGTGCCTTAGAGATAGGAGTACAAATAGTTCATAAGAAGGCACTAGAAAACTGAAATAAAATTATATACAAGGGCTCACCGTATTGAAGTTATGTCTGACGCGCCAGTTGAAATCTACGCACTCTTGGGCACTATACTCAACACATTTCCACTTATATTCAACTCTACTTGTTCTGCCGCCATACTCGTCCATTATGAAAAAAGAGTACCCAAAGAAGATCCTCCCGTTCGTTCAAACACTCGAAACTAACACAAAGGAACGGCTACGAAAATGGGTTACAAGAATACTAGACGCCAACACAACAAAACGGCCAAGAAAATGACTTCCGAGAAAACTGCCAAACATCTAAACATAAAAGCTACAAAAGTCAAAACTTGGCGGTAGCGCATATGAAGTATGATACAAAATAAACATTGGCGCCTGACGAAACCTTCCAGACGCTCCTAACCGCTCAATGCTCCGATACAAACAATAAAATAAACAAAAAAAGAACATTGATACACATTTTTTCATGAACAGTAGCGGTAACGATATAGGTAGAACATGATAAAATAACAAAGAAGACGTTAAAGCTACATTACAGTTAGTGTTCATGCTTAGAAATGAAGAAAATATTGTCAAATCTCAGCAGTGGTGAGAAACTTCCGCCAACCCGACGCATTCGCAGAACTGCACGCCCGCGAGCTCTCCCCGTCCGCGGCATCCCGGGCACCCCTGCTGGTGTATTTGTACTTCGAGCAGCGGCGTGCAGCGTAAACATCTCTTCTGAACTCCTCGTTTCCCTCAGACCCCCAACCCCGAAGTGGCTGCCGTATTTGCTTCAAGACAAAACCTAACTTCGGTGGAAAGGAGCCGAGGAAACGGATATCAGCAGTCTCTAATATAGCGAGATCTGCGCAAAAATCAGCCTTTGCATAGGCGCGTGGGGGTCTTCTTCGGGGCTCCTTCGCCGGGAGAGCCGAACGCTTGTGCCGTTAAGATTCTGACTACAAAGCTGTCCAACTTCCGCGCGAAGAGCCCACATACCCCACGAAAAAACGGCTGCACGCTCATAAATTTTTGCCTCAGCATCGACAGCGGCTAGTTACATAAGCAGGCTGGTGCTGGCAAAGAAAATGAATCAAAGACAACCAATCAGTGGGCGCCCCGGACACGCGGAGAAGAAAAGCCTACAGGCCCACAGTCATGCGGTGCGCCGAGAGGCAAAAATCTCTCACCGACGCGCTCCTCCGTTTCGGAGGGATCAGCTTTCACCCCGGCAGCAGCGAGCAGCTCTCCGGAACCGTCTGCGCCGCCGGCCCCGCAGACGATCTCGTCTGGCAGTACTATGCTGCCTCCCGGACAGCCCCCGCTTCAAGTCTGCGCACTGGATCCTGCTACCACCACTACGTACGAACAGGATGCCCCCATCGAGGTGGATGACCAAGGTGGGGAGTGGATAACCCCCGGGAAAGCCCGCAAGCCTAAACTCACCGCCCGCCCAAGCCACGACCTACATGCAGTCGGATTTCACCTGCCAGCCATGCAATCCGACGCGCCAAAGGAGCGGCTCGAAATTCTCCCCGCCGCCATCCGAGCGGCGAAGCTACCGGCGCATACATGCGCCGATATTTCACTCCACTTACGCCATCGCGACCGCCTTGCTGTTTTCAAAACAGAGCACATCGAAGTTGTGAACCGCCTCCTCCGAGTACAATGCATCACCCTGGCCGGACGCACACATCAAGTAGCTCCTTACCTCATGGCCCCCACCAACTCGTGCCGCGGAGTAATCCACGGAGTTTCCCCCGACGCCACGCCTGACGACCTTATCCGGGACGTGCAATGCTACCAATCCGACATCCTGTCCGCCCGCCGCATGGGTAATACAAGCTCTGCCATACTTACATTCTCGGGCACGCATGTTCCATTTTTCGTCTACTACCAACGCATCGAATTTCGGTGCCGTCCCCACAAGCCTCGTGCCCACCACTGCACAGTCTGCCTGCAATACGGACACCGCACGCTGGCATGTCCCGGCAACCAGCAGCGGTGCCCCATCTGCTCCACCGTCACCACCCGTCCCGACGAGCCACATTCCTGCACACCTTGGTGTCTTCATTGTGAAGGCCACCACGCCCCCTTCGCTGAAGTCTGCACCATCCGCAAGACCCGGGATGATGAATGTGCCAACGCGGCCCAGAAGCAGCTCCTACGGCACAGACAGCTCGAAAAAGTACATCAAAGCGCCTCACTACCAACGAAGGCATCACCCCCTGCACCGTCAAAGCCGCCCACTTCATCCGTGGCACTGCCTCCGTCTGCCACGTGGGGGGGTCAGCGATCAAATATACCCCCTGCACCATCAGCCCCTGCACCATCAGCCCCTGCACCTAAACCTTCACTGACTGCACAAGCGAAGTCTGCGCCAGTGAATCGAGACCTGCCCCCGCCACCGCCTGTCGCACTGCAGGTAGGGCCGCCGATTACACCCGCACTCGCCTCCCAAAGTTCCCCCACTCCTTGTCGCGTCGACCAGCTCGAGCAGCGGCTTTCCGAGCTTACCTCGCGCGTAGTTGCCCTTACATCGCTAGTCGAGAACCAGCAAACACGTCTCGAGGCGCAAGACACACGCACTTCTAGCCTCGAAACGCTCATTACAACGCTCACGGAGTCGCTTAACAACCTAACTGCCACCATAAGCAAAAAATTTGATGACGCCCCAACACCCATGGAAGACACAAGCCAATCAATTAAACGCGCGCACCCGGTTTCCGCTTCGGTTGTTGGGGTGGCCCCCAAAATTAGGCCCGCCACCCTTCTCGTCCCACCCAACATTTCCGAATAAGCTCCCCTGTGGCACTAAAATTGGTACAGTGGAACTGCCGTAGCCTTTCTACGAATCGTACGCCTCTGCATCAATGGCTCCTTACGCAAGCCACACTCCCTCACTTTCTTCTTTTACAAGAGACAAGGCATGCAAAAGTTATCCCTGGCTATCGAGCTCTGCATGCCGACCCTATTACGCCGCTATCGTCCATTTACATTCGTAGGGATATCGCATATGAACAGGAAGACGTCCCCTCCTCATTACTTCCATACGTTGCGGCCCTCTCCTATTACCCAGAGCCCCAGCAGCCACCCCTTACTCTTGTGAATGTCTACAATCCCCCCAATTCCACAGTCCTGCTCTCTCCTCTCTTTCGTTTTCTTCAATCCTTTCCCAAACGGCGTGACATAATCCTTGGTGGAGACTTTAACGCCCCAAACACCACCTGGGGATACTCGAACACCCTTCGTTCGGGCCGCCTTCTCCACACACACACCATGCAGGGCTCATATACACTCCTTAATACTCCAGACACGCCCACACGAGACGGATACGCGACACAACGCCCCACAACACCTGACCTTACCTTTCACAACGGACCGAATCCACCGGCAAGCTGGCAAGTCCTTCCGGATACCCTTCTCTCCGACCACCACATCATTGAAATTACACTCATGCTCACACACAAACCTAAGAAACGAGTCGTCACCCATACTAACTGGGACCGCTTTCGCCGCATGCGAGCCCAAGAACCAACAACTAACTATGGCCTGTGGATACGATCGCTGAAGAGGGCGCAGTCTGAAACCACCACCGCCACCGTGGCCGACCCGCCGTCGGACAACCCCGATCCACACCTTATGCGTATGTGGAGACGCCGCAAACGCCTTCTTAGTCTTATACGTAACCAACCCCACAACACACAGCTAAGGCATAGCCTAGACAGCCTGAACACCGACATACTAATTCACTGCTCCACCCTTGATTCAGCAAATTGGAATCGCATATGCGATTCCATCAACTGTTCGCTCCACACTAAATCCCCTTGGTTTCTTCTCCGCTCCCTTCTTGGTCCTCAGCCGGCTCCCCTCCCCACTCTCCAAAAGCACCTTTCGCTACACGACGCTGACTCTCTTATCCGAGAGGTGACCGATTTATACATTCCGCCACCACTCCCTTCTCTCTACCCTGAGTACACAGGGCCTCCAAACAGTGATCTCGATCGCCCTTTCACATTACCCGAGCTGGAACGTGCTCTGGCTCAAAATAAAGCTGGTACCACTCCGGGCGCGGACCAGATCTCCTATTCCATCCTAAAAAACCTCCCTGACTCGGACAAAGAATTCCTTCTCTCCCAAATCAATGAATACTGGAGCACAGGTACGCTGCCTGAGGATTGGATTTCTTCCACCATCTCCCTCATCCCCAAACCTGGCAAGCCCCCCACCCTCCCAAACCTTCGCCCAATTTCTCTCACCTCTTGTGTCGGGAAGACGATGGAACGCATGGTTCTCGCGCGTCTCACAGACCTTCTCGACAGTACCAACTTCCTACCCAACAATCAGATCGGTTTTCGCCCGCATATGTCTACCCAAGACCTCTTTCTTCTTCTTCAGCAAACTTTCTTTCAGCCCTCAGGGTCTCAAGTTCATGCTCTCGTGACTGTGGACGTACGCAAGGCCTTTGACACCATCCTTCACGACGCCATCCTTTCCCCGCTCCAAGACACTCATTGCGGCTCCCGCCTCTACTCTTATGTTCGTTCGTTCCTTCGCTCCCGACAAGCTCGATTCCGACTTGGGACCGCTCTATCCCCACCCATCACCCTTACCCGCGGTACCCCTCAAGGTGCCGTACTATCACCTACCCTCTTCAACCTCGGCCTTGCCCCCCTTGCCAGAGCCTTGTCCGAGATCCCCAACCTTCAGTCGCTTCTATACGCCGATGACATTACCCTCTGGTGCACCCATGGGTCTCCGGGGGAGGTGGAACAAACGTTGCAATCTGGCCTTGACCTTATTTCTCAGTTCTTTGCCTGCTCAGGCCTGCAAGCAGCTCCAGAGAAATCAGAGCTGCTTTTACTCTCCACCAGTAAATACCAACGATCTGTCAACCCACTCTTGTCGCTTACCCTCGATGGCACTCCCGTCCCCCGATCTTCATCCTGCCGGGTTCTGGGATTTCCCCTCCAAGACCACTCCTTCTCCCATGTAATAAAGTCCACGATCACCACATGCCACCAAGTGACTCACTTGGTCCGACGGGTGGTCAAGCGGCGTGGGGGCATCGATGAACGCAGAGCCAGTCAGCTAGTAACAGCCTTCGCCCTGAACAAAATCTTGTACTGTCTCCCATACTGCACATTAACACAAGCACACATGCGAAGTATTCAATCTGCCCTTAACACACTTTACAAAGCTGCCCTGCGTCTCCCAACACACGCCTCTACAGAGACATTATACGCCACAGGTCTCTTCCTTCCTCTTCCTGATCTTCTGCGCCTCCACAGGGATCGACAGCTGGGCCGTCTGTCTGGCTCCGCGCAGGGCCATTGGCTGCTTCAGCGGGCGGGCATCAGGCCCATTGACTTTCCCCTGCACACCCCCCAACGGCCCCTTCCCAGTAACCTCCGCTGTGCCCCCATTCCCTCCAACATGACCCCACACCTTCACGAGGGCAGACGGCAAGCTCGCGCGTTTTACCACGACCCCTTCCCTCCGGACACTGTCACATGCTATGTTGACGCGGCATATCACCCAGCTTGTGGCTCCACTGCTTGCGTAATTATGTCCCACCCCACTGACACCCCAATAACCTCCACAGCAGGACCTTACTCCCATCCTACATCTCCCTTAGCTCTCGAACTCGCGGCGATCGTTCACGCAACTAGAGAACTAACTTCCCTACCCCCTTCCCCCCGCTACCGCATATGCTCCGACTCCATGGCGGCTATTCGAGCTCTTCGCGACAACCGAATTGCCGAAGATCTGCATGACGACCTCTCTGAAACTCTCACGCTCCTCTCCCCTGCCTCGGTCGCTGTGGTGTGGGTGCCGGGCCACTCAGGGATTATTGGCAATCAGCTGGCTCACCAGCTGGCCCGCGAGATTACTAGCCGGGCGCCGGTGATCCCTTGGCCTTTCCCTCCCATGGCGGACGAGGCATATTTCTACAAGAAAACCCTCAAAGAGCACTACCAACACCTCCGGCACTCGCTACAGACTCTTCCGCCACCACACATTACCCTATACATTGCACAAGTACGCACCCTTCGGGCAATCCAGCTGAACACCCTCACCACTCCGGCACGTCTTTACCACTACGGCTATCGCTCCGACCCATACTGTCCCAACTGCCCCGCTACGTACGCAAATGTTGAGCACATCCTTTTCTCCTGCCCCGCTGCCCAGCAGTCTCCTCATTACCCTAACCCCTCTCCTCCGAACTGGCGAGTGTGGTTGGCGTCGGCGGCCCTCGTCGACCAGCGAGCCATGATTCTTCTTGCGGAAGAGTACGATGCATAGGTCTTAATCTGACCAGAAATAAAGTTTTTTCTCTCTCTCTCTCTCTCTCACCTTACTGCGTGCGCGGGAAGCTCGCCGCCGCGATGGAGAGTGGCCGGCGCGGGGACGGTCGGTCCGCGTCGGGGCCGGGGGCTCTCCCTCGCAGGAGCCGATGGCGGGCCCAGCTTGCGCCGGGCTGGTAGCGCGGTGATGGCCGTGGAGTAGGAAAGTCTTTGCCACTGTCGCACATGTCGTCGCTCGCCTTTTCCATCCACGGTGTGCGGACGGAGGCCGTGAGATCAGCTGAAGCTTGCTCGGTAGAGTGGATGGAGAGGTTGATGATGAACAGCAGGAAGATGAACGATGAGTGGGGGGAGCCCATGATGGCAGAGGGGGTGTTCGCTACCCCGCACCTATCACCACTTTTGTAACGTAGTATTTTGGTTACATACTGCCGCTACTGTAGCATGAAGATCGGAAGGGAAAAGTCGAGACGTCGAAGAGGTTTTAAAGGATAACTTGTTTACTTTACAGATGACATTGGTGACATTTAGCACATATGAATTAGAATGAATACACTTGTTACATAGATTAGAAAGACAGTCAAAGATTCAGAGTACTTAGCGGGACATAGTTGGCGGGCGAATGGCTCCCGGCGGGAGGGCACGACGACGAGCGGCAGAGTGCGGCTCTCCTGGTGTTGCTCGCCCTCTCCGCTCGCAATCGTCAGAGGGGCCGCGTTATATTTGCTTTGGGGGGACGCATTGGGGGAAAAAGCGCATCCTAGCGTGTGCGGACCGGGTGGGAAAAGGCTAAGGCACACCCGCAGCCAATAAGGAAGACGCTTCTTAGCTCCAATCAGACATGTCCCCGCCAACGTGAAAATGACCAAAAACACAGACACAAGGTTTCGACTCGAAAGCGCGCACTCGGAAAATTACGGGCGTAGAGCAAGTAGTTAGACAAAACACACTAAAGTAAACAGGGGAAAAGGGAAGGTCGTCTGAAGAACACGGAGCCCGAAGGCGAGCAGCGCACACGCCACAGGGGGAATGGAACGCCGCGGCCGCGGTAATACAAGCCGAGGCGAGGGTTCGCTTCCCCCAGCAGCCGTCGTCTCCCGGTCGGCCGACGGGCAGACACACTCGGCAACACGTTTCTTAGAAAAGCGGGGCCTCGGTGGCCGAGCCGCGTCCGAAGCGCTTTTACACACAACACTTTGGAGGAAGAGCCCCGGCGGCGGCACAGAACTAAAAACAACTAGAAAACATCATCAGACCTCCGCTTCGCGACAATATATATATATATATATATATATATATATATATATATATATATATATATATATATATATATATATATATATATAGAGAGAGAGAGAGAGAGAGAGAGAGAGAGAGAGAGAGAACCAGAACATGGAAGAGATGGTGACTACATACGAACTGTTCGAGCGTTTTATTGAAACCTCATCAATTACAGCCGGCTTGCTCACACAGGAATACCCGTTTTTCTTTTAAGTGCAGAGCCCTTTGGGCGCTCGCCTTGTCGTCGTAGCTCGCTCGCTGGACCCAAGTAGAGCAACAGGACGTCCCGCGGTAACGCTGTCGTTTGCGACGAACCCCAGAGGCTTCGCAAGCCAAGCGGTTTATATAGTCATAAGCGTTCGAAACTCGTGAACCGCTGGCGCTTGTCCTACATATCTCCACGTTGTTTAGCGCAAAGAAAACTATAGGTACATTTGAGGCAAAGTATACGTAACTAACCTGCAGCGCCCGCATTCATTTAGTTAGGAACGCTCGTGCGGTTGGTTTTTACGATAGTAAGCGAAAAAATCGGCCGCGCAAGAAAAAAAATTGCGTGTTCGAAATGCCGCAGAAAGGCCCCAGCCGCGCAAGAAAAAAAATGGGGCGTTCGAATTGACGCAAAATAGCTGCAGCATACGAAATTAAAGCAAGCACAAAAAAGAACAGAACTCCCGCTGGCACAGTTTCAAGCAGGGGGCGCTCCAGCACTGCGAAGGCGGGAAATTTGAAATGCATGGGGTGGTAGCAGTGAGCGGATGACGGCGGTACAGCCCATTATAGCGAATCACTGCTCTGTACTTCCGACAGATTTCACACTGAGTGGAACGGCTTTAATTTTCTAATGCAAACGCTTCAATGACTTGTCACGTGCATTCAGTCGTGCCCGCATAAAAATGGCGCGCAACAATATATGGAGATTTACAGAAAGTGACTTCAACTCCGGTATCTGCGTGACTCCTATAATCCATTAACCCTCATACCAATTCGCCAGCTTTCCGTGTTAACTCCTTGTGACTGTTACTCTGTCGCACTCACAGCGACAATGTTGCTTGTTAGTACAAATGTGATCTTCGAATCTGGGCGAACACAACACCCGACAGCCTCTCATTTCCACTCAAACCCTGAGAGGGGCTGCGCGGTATTCATTTTCTTTTCTCTGGAACCCGATCTCTCGCCTGTTCGGTAACGTCTTTTTTATGTAAGCGAGCACTAGCGACGGTAATACACAGGCTCACATCGTAGGTTGAGGAGGCCGGCGAACGAGTTTTACATTTCACTCTGGCAGCGGCCACAGCAGAGCGCGTTTCCTGCATTCATAGCGGCTCGTGTTTCTGCATACATATCTCCTTCCAGCCATGAGGGCACGGTCAAACTTTTGTACACACTTATCAGTGGCCTGTTGAATGGCATACAGCGAGAAAGTCATAAAAATGCTGCCTGGAACGTTCCTTCATGCACAAAAATTTGTACATTCCGGCCGTGCGTACGATATTTCGGCGCGCGTTAAAGATGCTCAGGTGGTAAAAATTAGTCCGGAGCACTCCACTACGGCGCGCCTCATCTCCCGCGTTGCGTCGGCGCGTTGAACCCTATAATCAATCAAAAATTTATACTTTCCTTTTTTTTTTAGAGGACCTGTAGGACGTGCGAACCAGGTGACGAGAAAAAAAAAATCTCAGTAAAATCCGCTGGCAAGCAAAAAGCCTCTGTCGCAACTGCTCCGAAAGGCGCTTGTAAAACGTAGTGAAACTGCTTCTTCGGAAACAGTAGGACCTGAGTTCAGCATCCGGCCTGTGGCGCGCAACGATTCTGCCTGTGCCTTCGCCACGTGGCTCAATGTTTGTTTTCGTTGCGCGGGGGTGGGGATGTGTGGCGGGCATGAGACTGGCACATAAAAATCATGGCTTATGAATCGCGGCGCAAACGGTGAGGACCAGTGCTCTATTATCATTGGTGGACGTCTTATCGATTACTAGTGGCGGAAAGCCGCATCATACATACTACGCGGGTCGTCCGGCCAAATACCTATGACAAATAACACAACGATAAGGTTTTGAACAAAATAACACAGGTTTTCTTAACACGAAAGTGGTTCATTCCTGGATACACCAAGATTTCGCTGACGTCATATCTGTCACGGAAACGAAGCCAGTACAACGAAGCAAGTGGCTTGTAAAGGGTGCACCCCTGCACACAGGGTCTTCTGGCGGGGAAGCAACCTTCAGTACTAAAGAGTGCGTTATACTTAGGGTTGTTCGTTTTCGGGTTTTATATATTAACACGAAGGTGTTTTCTGCCGGGATACACCAAGATTTCACTGACGTCATATCCGTCACGGATAGGACGGCAGAACACCTTCGCCGAAGCGACCCGCCAGCAGGACGCCGCTCGCCAAACACACCCATAAGACAGCCGCCGACCCGCAAATCATGCTCAGCTGCATATTTAGCTGCACGTTTTACTTGCGTGTTTTACCGATTCCTATGAAAGAGGAATCAATCGCAGTTTTTTACATATTTATTTTGTTTCGGTCGGCTTTTACTGTCGTGCGAAGGCTGTGCAAGAAATGAAGCGCGATTTGAGGATTAGCACACCTACGGTTCCCAGTAGAAAAGCCGTCGCGTGTAAAATGTTATCGTGTATTATTCAGAAATACATATGGTCGCCGCGCGGACGCGAGCAGGGCCCCGCATGTAGCATTAATAGACGATTATATCGGGACGCTTTCGTTTGAAAGTAGCTATATGGCTTGTTCTCGAAACGAGAGCAGCAATTACGTCGTTAAAACTGTGTTAGAGCACAAAAGTGCTTTAACAAGTCGTTCATCAGAACCGTTTTTGAATACACTTGGCGCTCCCTAACCAAGAGGACGAAAAAACTGCGTTGAAAAACTAGCACCACAAAGCGCGGACAAAGAAAGCGGACAAACTCGCAGGACGAATTCCTCGAAAATTTGCAGCCCTCACCTCCGGCAGTGTTGTTGCACGGCCTGAAAGCGGTTTTCCCAAATTGCGCCAACCATTCGCGCCGCAACATTCATTGTACATGCCAGACCACAAAATTTCGCCGCAACTCGCGCCACCGGACTTGCGAAAGGAAAACGCGGCGTGAAGTGAGTTACGTACGGGGTTTTCAGCAGGCAGGCGGGCGGGCAAGCGGGCCGCGACAACGGAAGCTCGGCTGCAGGTTACAGCATCGGCGTGGCTCCGAGCCTGTTTACGCGTCGGCAGGGACGAGATAAACCAGGAAACATTTCCCCTTTCCAATTGTGTCCCACGCTGGATGTTTTTCGCGACAAAGACGGCAACGAGGAAACGTACGATAATAAATGCCTCGCCGATTACTGTCCCCTATAAAAGGTCGCCGACGGCGCATTCTTCAAAAACATCCTGGGCCCCGGCAGGATGTCCGATGGGCGAACCGAAACGTAAACAGCACCTGCCCGGCGGAACGCGAATGAAAAGAAGAACGTCACTATCCCTTCCCTTCCGTTCATTCTTACTCGCTTTAACGTGTTTTTTTTTTTTTTTTTCGTCCAACAGCGCGGAAACGTGTCAAAAAGAGAAAAATTCCGACGAGCTTTTTACGGGTACAATGTTCACCGAAAGCAAGTAATGCACGTCACAGCATTGCGACGGAGCAGCCTGAAATTTTTCGCAACAACATATTACCCGAGCAATTGCCCTTTCCCATTTCAGGTTACATTCTTTCCGTTTTCCGGCGAACGCATAAGGATGAAAAGCCTAGGTTTTCTTTTTCGTTTCGTTTACTCAAACTTTACTTATTATTAGGCCCAAAACGTCACCGTCAGTATCTTTATCAACATCATCGCGAAACCTCATTCGTTCGTTTCCAGGAATGTGGCTGTTGTTTCATCAGTGCTGCCCGGCGCAGCAGCAGACAATCGCGAAGCGCCCTGAGCAGATGCGAACATTGGAAAGCTGAAAGCATGAGTGTGTTTTTTTTTTTTTTTTTTTGAAGACGATAGTCTTTCTTGGGCTACTTAAACTCAGAAATTTTGGTCTGTCTGTATGTCTGTATGTCTGTCTGTGACTCGATTCAGCCAATTGGACAGAGTGAAACAAACTTAGCTATAGTCTTATATACTTACAGCCAAATCAAAGTCCGGTGTTAATGTTCATACTTGTCAACATTTTTAAACAAGAACAAGACATTACGCGAATACAAGGCAGAAAATCAATATAAGTGATATTTGCAGTGTTCCTTTCTTAAAAAAATTCATGGATGCTTGGCTCTAGCGATAGCAAATAAAATACTACATCAACGGCAGAAAACCGTCACCTGCTGTTGCCAGCGCTACCTCCTGGCGGCATTTAAGAAACCAAGCGGCAATAGCAACGAACGGTTTTACTGAATGGGATCCACGTCCCGCTTGGAATGCACGTGCAGTAGGGTACCTTGGTTCAAAAGATGTTGGTGCCTCAATTCACACGCGCCTCCGCCGTACGGCAAGCGGGCATCGAGACACCCGACTTGGAGCAGTAGAACACGGTAAATTTAAATTGACTTCAGCAAACCTCTAGCGTGTCACTTGGGAGGAAAGAGACGGGAAAGGAACAGCATGAGAGGTGAGCGGGAAAGAGAAGGGAGGCCTCTACTTGGCAGGGGCGCCAGTCGACTATATATCGTCTTTCGGCGGCATTTGCAATGAAAGGAGCAGATACTCGGCCATTTTTTTTTCTTTCCTGCATTTCCAAGCCTCGAAAACACCCCTCCGCTAATTCGTCTGCTTCTTTTCATCGCCGTCTTTTTCTTACATAGACGCCTTTATCTGCACGCGCGTCGCTTCGAGTCCGCCACTCTTCCGTCTTCCTTTCCGTCAGCCACGGGAAACGATCACGAACGCGATGATGACGCCGAGGTCCTTGAGCCAAGCGCGGCGAGAACGCACAACCCCAATTTCCTCTTTAACTGCCCAAGCCCTGCCCGCCTACTCGTCGCAATCAGAACCCACGCGAGGTTCATTAGACCTTCGCGACCTCTTGTTACGGCAGTAAAGCGAACATTAGGCCTAGCGACCGGCTTCGATCCCCGCCACAAACTAAGCGCGCCGCTAACGTCGGCCGCTGGTCGCTTCCGTCACCGAAAAACGAGCACCGGTCGTCCTCGGGGATGAAGGCGACTACCCTCGTCCAACGTGAAGGCGTAAACAGCGGCTCTCTTCTCCGGGAGAACAGCTCCTCCTCGCCCGAGACGATTACACGGTCGTTGGTAAGAGCACATCGCCGACAGGCACGCAGGAGCCAAGGATGAGATGTGGCGACCGGAAATAATACATGCATCGAGAGATGTGCGACGCGATTTTATACGACCGCGGCGCGGCGGTCGCCACTGCCAGACCGAATTCCAGCGCACTACATATTCCGAACACTAAGCCGCTCTCTCCTCTGGAACTCCGAACAAAACAACACTATACTCTCAGACCGTCGCGGTGGCGGCGAACCGAACCGCGACCAGCCTTGAAAGAAGACTTTGGCGGCCGGGGGAGATCGGACCGTACACCGCTGCCCGCCAAGCGTTCGTGAGATGCCGGCGAGGCTTCTCTTCGACAGGAGGAGCGGATGTCTGGCTACGCCGCGAAGATTCGCTGCCCCGAAGCGTTTAGGAACAAAAACACGCCGCAGAGACTCTAGTTACCACCCTGCAGTCAAAAAAGACCGCAGTGCAAATGAAACCGCATATGCGGCAGCGCAAATTTCGCGTGATCCCTGGCCAGAGTTATAGCGACATCTTGGCGCCAATTAAGTTAGTCTAGCAACTATGAGGGGATGACGTGATCCCTATTCCGTCTCCTTTCATTCGCGGTCGCGAATTCTTAACGATCGTTTAACCGCAAGTGGAAGTTTTGGATCATAATTTCAACCGATCGGAAGTTTTTATCCCACGGTCTAGATACGGTATCAAAGCGTGGAACAACACGTTTTGACTTCACGAGCAGTGTGATTTACGTTGAAAAAAAAAAAAAAAAACACACAGCAGCCCCATTCCTTCATGGGAGCCCACAGGCGGGCAAAAAACTTCTGAAACTGCGTCTCGCTGTCCACGCAGCAACGCCTTATTCGCTCACTCCGTCACTATAGCCGGCCTTTTCACGGATACGAACCCCGTGACTCGCCATGCAGTGCGCTTTCTAACAGCTAAAGTGAACCGGAAATGGGAAGGTACACGACGCCATGATGACAGAAACCCGTTTGGTAACAACGAAAACACCTTAGGTAACAACGACGAAAATATCCGAGCAATACGAACGTTCCTTTCCCGATGATCAAAGTGACTGAACGCGAGCACTCTCCCTGTTTTTTGCTCCAGATGAGGCCCAACTAGGACGAGGAATAACGCAATGCTTGAATTTCCATCCAGCGAGTATGCTATAGAAAAGTCGCCGAAAATTTTGCACACGATTATACAAACGCACTGTTCCCTTTCTCCTCTGATTTAAAATGTCGCAAATTGTCATTGCGTTTGTTATAAATGATCATCATAATTACCGGCCAACGCTGCAACAGTCGCTCTCTAGCAACGCTTCACCGCAGCGCAAGTGTGCTCGCTACGGAGCCCCCTTTACAGGCAAACATCCACGGCGAAGGAAGAAGGACGAACTGGCACATCCAACGCACGTACGTCGGCTCCACTGCAGCGCAGACTCCCGCTGCACGAGGAGTATCGTAGCAGCGCGCGCATGCCAAAACAGCAACGCGGCCGCTACTGCTAGCAACAACATGTGGCCGATATTAGCGAGAAGGCCGTCGGCCTCCTCCTCCTCCCCGCTCCGGTCTCGGCGGAGGCGGCGTCCGCTTGTTTACACGCCTCACACTCGCCTCGGAGGCCGCCGCGCACGACAGCACAAAGGCAACCCCCATCGCTCCGCCGCCGCCGCCGTTGCCGCCACTCTCTTCCAAACACTGCCGCCGGGCTCCTCGCTCGAGCAGTCCGGCTATCCGGGCCGGACGCCGCCAAGGGGTCAAGCTCAGCGGCGCCGTCAAAACAGGGCAGCGTTCGCGGAAAGAGAGAAGCCGCGGCAAAGCCATCACGACGCCGAGCCGGATGGATGGCCTTCTTCTCGGTGCCGCCACTTGGCATCATGAGAAGGCGCGTTGGAGCTGTTGAAGAATGCGCACACCCCTCCCCTTCCGTTCCTTCGAGCATTGCCACCACACGAATTGCCGGGCCTATGGAAACTGTCTTGAAACAATTTGCGATGCTCGCGAACAACACGCGTGCCAGGACGCCGTTGTAATTCCCACGGTGGCGGCCGCCGAGCGTGAACGTATATTCGCGCCGTGCTCTCTAGCGCCACGTCGAGAACAAAACGATTTTTAAAATGCCGTATCCGCGCTTCTCCGTTCGTATGTTACCCGCGGAGGTACGGTTCGGTGTCTAAGGCGTTTCCGCCACTGAGAACGAAAACGTGCGTTGGATTTCCGGCCGGCGGCGGGTGATTTTCTGATGGAGGCGAAAAACAAAAATTGGGCCCATCTCCCCGCGAGGGGGACTCGAGTAAATGCGTCGCATAGGGGGTGGGTGTATTGCGTTAACGTTCAGTGTTTGGGGAGTTGGTGGTAGTGAATGCGTTGTATCAGCAGCTTCTTGACGTAGTTTGAATGAGTCAAGGATATAAGGCGCGTTCGTAGCCTCCCATTCTGTGTCGGCTTTGTGGCGCAGTGGGTAGAGCACCATGTACATTGCGTTCCGCCCGCAGGGTCGAGGGATCGAAACCAGGCGCCGGATAGTATTTTTTTTATATAGTGTAGGGGGAGGGGTGCGGACTACGACTACGGACGTCAACGCGGGTGACATCGTGAGTTACTGAAATGCTCTGCATTTAAAAACGCCCCCTTGTGCCGAAATTTCAGCGCATCTTGAGATCCCCCGGTGATCCACATCGCCAAAGCACGCATCGGATACAGGGTGCAGCTTGTATAGCACACCGTGTTTGCTGACAGGCATTAAATCCTTGCGTAGCCGGCTTGCAGAGCATACTCCACCTCATGACTTCCGCGCATCGCTGTGAATATCCGCCTACCCTTCTGTCCCTAAATTAGGAAATTCTGTTCCTAAATTAGGAAGTACGCCATCCTTACGGAACACGCGAGTCCTGCGAGGCGCGATCATCCGTAAGAGTTCAGTTTAAGCCTCAAACAGAGCGACTGGTTGCGCATCAGCGCACTTCAAGAGATGGTGCGGCAAGCGGTAAAGTAACGTATCGTTCAGCTGATTTTCAAAGACGATAGTCTTTCTTGGGCTACTTAAACCCAGAAATTTTGGTCTGTCTGTCTGTCTGTCTGTGACTCGATTCAGCCACCCGGCCAAAGCAAAAACAATGCCTGCGCACTAGTCTTATATAGTCACAGCTAAATCTATATACCTGTCTATGTCCGGTGTAATGTTCATACTTGTCAACATTGTTGACGAATAACAAGACATTACGCAAATATGAGACAACAAATCAATACAGAAGTGATATTTGCAGTGTTTATTTATAAAAAAATCAAATATGCTTGACTTTTGCGAAATAAATACTTCATTAACTGCAGAAAAAGAATTCACTCCGCCGTCGCCTGCTGTCGCCCGCGCCACTATAGCTTCTGCTGGCGCCATTTTAAGAAATCAACCGGCAACAGTTACGCAAGGTTCCACTAGATAGGTTCCACGTTCTGCTTGCAACGCACGTGGAGTAGGGAAACGCGGTTCTATAAACGTTGAAGTAGGGCGCCTCGATTAACGCGCGTCTTCGCCGTACGGCAGCCTTCGCATCGAGACACCCGGTTTGGAGCAGTGGAACGCGGGAAATTTAAAATGATTTAAGCAAACCTTTGGCATCTTTACCTTGGGAGGAGCGCGACGCAAGAGGAACAACATGAGAGGTGAGCGGGAAAGCGAAGTGAGGCATTTACTTCGCAAAAGCCGATAAAGACTGTCGTCTTTTGACGGCATTTGCAACGAAAGGAGCAGATACGCTGCCAATTTTTTTTGTATGTACGCCACCGAGCCCGCAGTGCTTGAAACCGTCTTCAGAACCACACTGAGTGCGTTAAGGAAAGACACTGCAGTGTTTGCATTGCTGTTTTTTTTTTTTTCGTTAACACAAAAACGGCCGCAAGGTGCGCCACTTGCAGCATTGACCAACACTTCTATTATTATTTCTATAGCAGCAACTGAAATGGAGAAAAGAAAACAACAATTCCACATGTTATCGCCTCTCTATTTGTATTCAGAGTACAAAGATTTACAAATTGCAACCTGACGAAACATCGCTTCGCGTGTTATCACCTCTCCCAAATTATCGCCCTCGAAAGAAGACAAAAGGCGCTGGTGCGACGCTTTTGTATTGCGAGACATGTAGCGCAATAACGCTTTGAGACACCAGCTGTCTGCGGAGGCTGTGGCGTCTAAAGAAGGGCAGCCATAAAAAAAACGATTGGGAAACAATGTTTCCAGCAGCGCAGATAAGGTGAGGGAACGAGAGGAGCAAAAAAATCTGAACAAAAAAAAAAACAACCCAAATAACTGCGTAGTCATCGTAAGTGACGTAAGGCAAACGAAGGATACAACGAACAACGCGGCCAACACGTGCACGCGGAATGCGATGAAGAACGTTCCAGAGGTTTTTCCTGGAGTGACGCCACGGCAGCACGGGAACGCGCGCATCGGAGCCGAAAAACATCGTTCCGACATTCCGAATACGTGCTTCTCCGCAGCGTGGTGCAGTGCGCGCGCGCGTCTTCGTGCGTCATGCAAAGCAGGGTCCACCTGACGTGGGGCGGATGAAGCAAGATGTGCTCCGCGCCGGACTGTTGTTTACCCGCACAGAAAAAAAGGAGAGACCACTTCCTGCAGCTATTTTTCGTCTCGGCGGAGTACGCAGTTTAGCGCGTATGATGTCACCACAAGCCGTGGCCGAAGTGAGACTGACATGGACCCTGGTAGCAGGCCGCGAAGGCAATTATGGAGTTTGTAATGATACTATACAGTAAACACTTGTTATAACGAAATCCTAGGGACAGAATAGTAGCTGCGTTATAAGCGATTACTCGTTAAAAGCCGCGATTATGTGCTTCGTAAACATTGCTTTGTGGCCCATGAAACACTTCGAATAAGGCTAGAGAGAGAGAGAGAGAGAGAGAGAGAGAGAGAGAGAGAGAGAGAGAGAGAGAGAGAGAGAGAGAGAGAGAGAGAGAGGAGGGAGAGAGAGAGAGAGGGGGGGAGGGGGAGAGAGAGAGAGAGAGAGAGAGAGAGAGAGAGAGAGAGAGAGGGGGGGGGGGGGGGGGGAGAGAGAGAGAGAGAGAGAGAGAGAGAGAGAGAGAGAGAGAGAGAGAGAGAGAGATGTAAACATAAAAAGTTTTTGTTCAGAGGGTTCACAGGACCTCTCCCTGCGCTGTTTCCCCAAGAACCAGTTTTTGTACCCAGCACTACCTCGCCATGACTTCTCCAGGGTCCAATGAAGTGTGAAAGTTTGTTTGTTTATTTATTTGTTTCCACAAACGTACGCAGGTTACGGCGGAAAACAGGATAAAAAGTTGCACTCGCCTACATCCTTCTAGAGCACTTCCACGTCGGAGTCGCCCAAGTGCCTTCGCGCTGTCGCCCGCTGACTAGCATACCGCGGGTGGCGGCATAAAATGTGCCTAATTTTTTCAGTAGTAGAGCACACTGGACACCATGACGACTCTACCCAGCCTATAGCTTAAACAAAAAGCTTCGGTTGTAGGCAACGTCAAGTCGCAGCCGGTGTAGCACGTCTTCAGTGCGCTTGGGCAGACCCCGCGGATGCCGGAAATCGCATTTGGTGTCTATCCCACGAGGAGGCGCATACTTTCTCGGAGGATCCTTTCAAATTCCAATGCAGCGATTTTCATCGTGGCGAGGATTTACTGTGCTCCGCTTGTGAAATGGTATAGGATTTGCGTGCTAACTCGATTCGGTTCTGCGTCGGTCGGAACTAACGCGTGCGGGACAGCGGGCTGCATAGCCACACTGTGGTCGTTCTGTTCGCCGCGCGTCTGCGGCGCGTTGTCCATACATTGAAGCCAACCTTAACCCCACTCACATGTACGGTCCTATACATGTGAAGTGATCATGAGCACGAATCGCCTCCATTAATGTTGCGGGAAAGTGCCAAGTACACGCAAGCGACGAAGGGGGAAGGGGGGGGGGGCGATTTAAATTCTTAAATTGGTCACTAAACAAGCTGACAAAAGATACATGCAAGACAAGTTCGTGCCGTGGGGCCGCGCAGGACGGCGTTTCAAACTCATCACGGTACAAACAACGTATGGCCAACCCGAGCGTAGAAACCTTCTCCCGCACCTCACGTGACTCGGACGCGCGTCAGCGCTCGGGCAATTCCCAAGCACGATCCTTCCGTGATGATGTTGTCTCACTTCCCGCCGCACGCGCAGTTGGTCGCATGCCGCGCAGTAATCGCTCAAGATGTGCGTGGACGCCGGCCAGACAAGACCAAAACAGCCACCCGCAATGGGGGAGGAAGACGCGCGGGGGACGATCGAAGCCAACACCGTCACCGGTGAGACAAGGCCGCAAAGCTCTTCCGCGCCGCCATTTTTGGTCCAGAATGTGGAGCCCGCACGTGCTCCAGGAAAGCTGGCACAATTCATAGTCTCACGCGACCGCAGTACCACCTCAGTGACCGCTGAGCAAGATGATTTTTACGAGTCCCTGAGCCCGCTTCTAACCTTTCACGTAAAACGGGACTTTTTTTCACGCGGAGAGTGCAAGAAAGCGCATCCGTGTGGGAAAGGTTTTCAAAAAGGAGGCCGCAGTACCCGAACCGCGACGATCTCGCATCGCGTCGGACATGATGGGCGCCATAAAAGGTGTGGTGAAGACTGTGTTCCCCCAACACTTGGTTATTCAAGGGTCCCACTACCGCTAATAGCACAACCAAGCATATCCGCGCTCACAGCGTAAACCCTTACCGTTTCCTTCGACAGGAATGCCGACCACGAAACTACTTCGTCTGGCAAAAGGCCCCCGGCTGTCGTGGCCGCCGTGCGCCATTCGACTTTCGTTCGCGATTCGTGGTCGCTCGTAGCAGTGCGACCGACAGAAGGGCTTCCCCTCGTTGGTGACGCAACATTGCTGGCGCCTCTTCCGTGCTCCGGGGGGGCGACGGAACTGGAAGCGCGTAAAAAGGGCCACGCCGCGCGCGGCACGCAAACGGCCACGGGGGACCAGTTGAACGCGACTTAACGGTCAATACGTGCCCGCGCCACCGCGAAGCGCCAAACTCCAGAGCTGAGGCATACCGTAGTGCGCCACCGGGCCAGAAACCGGGGAACGGACGCGTGTTGATGGGGAAAAAGTATGGATCCGAGAAAACACGCTAGGGGGGCGCAGCGTGTGCTGATGCAATACACTGCAGGGACGGACAGAGCCAGCCAAGATGGCGGCGCATGCGGAACGCCCGTCGCAGACCCAAGAGTGCGGGAGCCGAAAGAAAGAAAATCGGGAACGAGACCTCAACGGAAGTCTGGCAGTCAGGGCACCTTTCACCTCACAGGTTAAATTACAATGAAAGCAGAGTTTCAACGCAGGAGTATGCCGCAAAAAATGAGATCGCATAATGACCATCGCTTCTTTGAAGGCTATATATACAACCGGTACTGGGCTGAAAAACAGCGGAGGAAATTTCCTGGAACTACCCGCTGCATCACACACGTAACGAGGTAATATTGGATTTTGCCATTACGAAAGGAGGGCGGCCGGAACCAAGCTCGGATGTTTGCGGGATCGGCAACGCGGTGAAGTTGAGGACGTTTCCAAAGGTGATGCACTCTGTTCACGTGTTTTATAATTTATCTACGCTTCCACTCCACACAGTGCCGTGACTCTGAACGCTCACCACCATCTTTCCTTACTTTACACATAAACAGGTGCAACATTTGAGCACAGAACGTCAGATAGCGAAGGATAGCGTGGTGAAGAGGGGGAGGATATTTCATGTGTGATGGTGTTATCGTCGCGGAATTATCTGTCATTCGTGTCCTTCTTAGTTTTTATTTATTTTTATTTATTTTTTTTTTGTGCAGCCGATAGCGCTGAGAATGTGACGTATGTGGGCCGCCTGGGTATTTAATGTTCTGATTTTTGTAACAATAAACCAGTTGTGAGTCTGCGCTTGTGGTGTCTTCAATGTGTTCACGTCCTCGTTAATTTGCGCGCAGTTGGATTTTTAAGAAGGATAAACAGATACATGGGAATTATCGCTATTCGACTGCCCTTCTCGAACTGTCACTAAACGGTATGCGATAACTACGCTCGCAAAGACACAGTCGCAAAGTTCTTGCCATACGTAAGCTACACATCATAAGAACTTCTGTGAACCTGATTCACCCGAACAGACAAACGAAGGTCCCATCAAGGAGCATATGGTTCGACTCCAAAAGTGTGCGCCCCAGGTGAACATGACGTATCGCACCCCTAGTAGACAAATAACGGCAAGCCCCAACCCTTCCGCAGAGTCAAAGCGTATACATTTAAGTTATACCTGTCAGTCAAAGCGATTAAGAATCAGGTGGTTTGTCTTGACAAGCTTTCCTTGTACCATTTTATTATTATCACTATGTGCCGTCTTGCCCTTTTCCGCTGTTTTGCAGCACTAAATCACGTGGCTGTTAACGCTGCGTCCGTTTCGCTTCGTCGCATTGTAATCTCGCATTAACCAGCCAGCTCGTTCCCTATCCTGAAATATAATAGTTATCTAAGCCCCCGTAATCGTTTAATTTTCTTTAGTTGATTGACGATGAATTCGGGTGCGTTTCGGTGGACGAGACTGATAAAATCGCTATAGGATTATAAAGCTACAATTCCAAGTAAGGAACGTGGCTTCTCTTTGTTCCCCGTAAGTGCACGCAATGGCGCGAAGTTTTGAAATGCATTTGCCTTCCCGTTGAAAACTCGTGAGAGGCTCCATCGATCTCCGAAACATCGAGGAAGAACTCAACAAGAGATGAACTTTGGTCACAGCAATGTCTCGGTTTATAACCTAACTAAAGAAAATGACGGAGGTTCTCACACTGTCGCGTAAGAGTTGAAGGTAGCGAAGCTGTGCGCAACTTTCACGACCATCACGACGGTTTAAGTCCCCGATTGCGGCCGATTTGCTTCTTCTTCGCTGCTGCAACGACCTTTACTCCATCTTTGCTGCTATAACGACGAAGAAGAAGCAATTCGAAGAAGCAGAACGAACGAACGGAACGTGCACACTTAAACTGGCCGCCCGCAGGTGCACCGTGTACCCTATCACGAGTTCTGTGTCGAGCTGGTGGCGTGATTCCAACCCCCCCCCCCCCCCCCTACACACACACACACACACACTCACAGCCGAGTGAGTAAGCTGTTTGACTCTCGGGTACTAACTCACGATTGCAGACGGGTGGGTAAGACGACTTTACTCCGTTCATCTACCACACACAGGTTCGAATCCTGTCAGTGCCGGTGACTTCTTTCCTTTATATTGTTATTCTGAGTTTTGTGAAACGACAGAATCAACTAATTGCGAATTGCGAAACAGCTTCGCTGTTAGAATATTCTTCCGAGTATTCCGGCATCAAATACCCCACTGCATGTAGTTGCGCCAAGGTTCGTCACTGCGCCAACGGATGACACAGGGCTAGAAATCCCGGGGCGGTTTTATCGTGTTTGTCCGTTTTGCGTCCGTTTTATTGTGACGTACATCCAGTTGTAGGCGGGCTTTGGGTTGACTTTTGCGCAACTGTTTTTGCAGAGACATTTTGAACGACTAATCCTATTTTAAACTACCTTTTATGTGTTTGTTGTTCCGCCAGCGAACCAACAACAAGGCGACAGAAAATCGTCTGCTCCGAGGAGCTGCGGCTCATGGCTCCGCTGTGCTTGCATGGCGTCACATCCGGGTGTTCGCTTTCAGCGAATAAGGGCTTGCTCAAAACGGACACAAAACGGACAAAACACGAGAACGCCGTACCTGGAGAGATGCCCTCTAACCGGGATTTCTCAACCGAACCAACGCGCGAGGTTCGGTTGATAGGGCTTAAACCAACGTTGGTTTAAGCAAAACTCCTGCCTCGTCCTAACATTTTTGTCGCGTTCGCAGGCGCTTCTTTTAGAAAGCGCTGAAGGGCGTGCAAGCTGTCATACTGCGCCGCTCGTGGTGGTGACGCGTGACGCGATAACGCTGTTTGCACAAACGTCGATAGCGTGCGGCGGCATGATGACGCAGACGACCCGCAAACACGTGCTTCTGACCAAGCCAGAACGTTCCAAAACACCGACATATTTCTTTTTAAGGCGCAGCATTCACGTGCGATCTTACCGCGTTCTCGGTTCGTAAGTGACGCAAACAGCGTGCGACAGCACAATATAAATCAATTGAATAAAAAAACAACTAAAAAAATAAGAAAACCAAGATGTAAAAACTCTCAAACGTAATAAAATCTGTAATATACGTTCACGACATGTGCAAAAATATATACATGCTATATAAAAGAATGTAAAAATATTAAAAATATTAATAATATCCAAATCAGAAACGAAAATGCCGCTTTCTTACTTGTTATGTTCTTTCTGCTTTCATTTTTTTGTTCGTGTTTCTCTCTCAATTATACTTGTTTCGAGTTTAATTAGTTTGCTTGTTCTTGCTTATTTTCCTTTTAACAAGAAACAGAAACATAATTAAGCAATCTTCGGAGAATCGGTCGGTGACGTCACAGTCCTGAAAGGTCGCATTTCATAAACAATCGGCGAGGGAGATTTCTGCGGGATTTTGTTGTTACACAGATGCTTTCTACAAAAGGTCGCTGCAGCATGCCTAAATATCGAAGAGTCAAGGGCGTTTTTCCCGGCTATTTTTTTCACTCTGTCACAAGTTTGTCAGGGGAGTGAGTGTAAGCTGCGGCAGGTGGGCTTTCCCGGGAGAATAAATTACAGCGATCCCAATCACAAAGCAGCAAACAAGAGTGGAGGCTCGCTATACACACGATATGAGGTCGTCAACTCCTCGTGACGCCGTTGAGATGGAGAAAATAGATCACGCAGTCTGTGTGTGTCGACATAGCCGAGGAACGCGCGTGCTGTCTGTGCTGCACAAAGGGCAGATTGTGGTGTCTCGTTTGTTCACAACATTTCAAAGTCGCATCTGCAGCATATGTCGGTGGTGACGTTGTTTCAACCCCGCCCACGCGAACCCCCGCTCTCCCCCAACTATCTCTCTCACAGACATGTGCATCTCTGACCTTGGGAGAGAAAAAGCATTGCCGTTCCTGCAAACATTGTCGCTTCACTTGTGTGCGCAAATAACGTTAGTTACGTGTTACTATTTTCTCCCCCACACAAAAAAATAAGTTAACCTTTCATATAATTCCGCTGTCGAATGCGAGGCATCTGCACCATGACCGTGAGCGCCGAAAGCATTGTCATTTCTGCCAACATCGGCGCTTGCCCTACGCGCGCAAATAACGCTAAATGACGTATTACTTCCACACTCATACAAATGTAAGTTAACCTGTCGGATAATTCAGTCATTTCGCGCGGCCCGAGTAAGCAAGCATCCACTTCCAAAACGACAAACTACATAAACGGGCATCAACCGCGGCCGCATGTGAGTTTCTGCGGTGTTGGTTATCCCTACAGCTCCGACGACATTTTATTTCCTTTCGTTTTGTTTATTTCACCAATTTATTTTTCGTAAAAACTTCCTCCCCTGGTTTACTGTTCCGCCAATTGGGCCACTCAGACTCGGGTAAAAAAAAAGTACACTATTTTCCCGTAGGGGAACCCTGACTATGCGAAGCAGCCATGGGGTCGACTGAAGTTTCCATTAGTTTTCAGTTCGTGGTTTCCGTTGACGTTCAGCTTCGCGCGCCTTCGTTGTATCAGTAGCTTCTTGACGTAGTTTGAATGAGTGAAGGACATAAGGCGCGTTCGTAGCACATGCTCCCGTCTCGGTTTGTAGAGCAGTGGGAAGAGCGCCACGTACCTCCAGTTGCGGCCAGGGAGTCATGGAATCGAAACCGGGCGCCGCCTAACTATTTCTTTTTATAGTGGACTGCGCTGACGTCAGCCCAAACCCTGACGGGGCTGAAGAGACGCGCATGCGCAGTAGAGTGCGGACGGCGGACAACGAGGGAGGGAGGGACACAGCCCCGAGCATGAGACGCTTCGCATCTAAAAATGCGTTGAAAATGGGAACTAAGAGAAGAAAGACGCTGCAGTTGATGCCAAGCAATCGCACGAGAGTATTCTTCGGAGTAAGAATATAAAATAACTTAGAGAAAATTACACACAGGAATAAATAAATACAGAATTGATACATAAAGCACACAAAGTTAAAAAAAGAATGCTTCATGCTTATCTCTTTTTTTTTTAGCAGACTTGCCGACACAAGCGCTAGATGTCACGTAATAAATTCGCTGATCTGTGGCAATAAATCCGCATATCGAGGTCCAACCAGCCGCCACACACAGTTATTACCCACCAATACTGCCTAAGGTTTTCTACGCGACTTTTGGCACGCGTTTACAAGCATTTCAAGCTTAGAACGCCCCGTGGGAACTTTCGAAGACAACCAAAACACTTCGAAGACAACCAGATGAGAGCTGTGGTACTCGTGCCTACCGAAAATGCGCCACAAACCCCGTAGCGATGACGACCTCCCGCAACGTCTTTCTACGAACAGGTGGAGAACTCAAGGCTTACGCGTTTCCACAAATAGCGTGCGACAACATGAACGCGCTCACCCTTCCCTCCTTTTGAATGAAAGTTGAGGGCGCATCATAATTCGTCGCGAACACACAAGAAACAAGGGGGAGGGAGACTGCTCAGGCGTTTAAACTTTACAGTATTACAACCATGCACCGTCCAGCGCTAAACGTGAATCAACCAACTTTCCAAGAGCCTTTTCTTGCGAGACTAAACAAGGCTACGGCGTCTTATTATACGCACTGACACAGCAGTCTTTGGTTGCAGCGGGCCACTGCTCCAAAAGTCGGTGACGTGCTGAGATGAAACGAGTTAACCAAATTACGGAAATAAAAAGAATCCTAGTTGCAGCAATTAGGACCGCGTAGAAACAATAAACATGCCACGAGATTTCGCTTGATACTCTGAGTCGGTGCTGGTAACAAAAACTCTGCTTAATTTTCTTGCGGAAACAGGGCTAGAAGACGTCCTGTGAACACTCTGAACATATACATTTTATATGTGTACATCTCCCGTCCCCCTTCTTTTTTTTTCCCCCTTTTCTTTTTATCGCTGTCTATTTCCCCCCCTCATCTCACTGTATTCAACCCCACCTTGAGAAGCAAGCCCTGGCGCTAGCGGGGCTGACCGCTTCAGCTTTCATTAAAGGTTTTCCCTCTCTCTTTCTCCGGCGCTCCGCAATTGAAATATCCGGGTTATGTAAGACCACGCGAAGTTCCGTGCGCCGAACAGCGTGCAGACATCGAAAGTTGCATGCGGCCTCAATGAGCAGTAGGAATGCCAAGGCCACAGGCTCGAGCCAAGTACCAGAACGCTTTATCCATTGTTCCACTCGCGAGTGATTGTGTTCCGAACGGGTGGAGTATACACCAATATTCTTGGCGCGCACTCTAATGACAGACAGAAAAAACAAAAGAAGGTTTAATTTGCTCCAACTGACAGAAAAGCGCATCTACGCAATGCCGCACGAATTTGAGCAAACGCGGAAGAACCATTCTTAATATAAGCTCCACACGCGGCGCCAAAAATGCGGAGCGACGCACGGAATGCAGACCACGCGGGAAAGACGAAAAAGAAGAGATAAGAAAAGGAAAATCAGACACAAACAGAAATAGCGCGCGGTCGAGCTCCGCTTCTCCGAGGCCCCTGCCGTTTCTGGCGGGAAAGCCGCGAAGAATCGCGTAGGCTCGCCGCGCCCGCAGAAACCCAGGACGACTGGAAAAAAACCCCGTCGGTCCGCTACAGTTGAACTCCTACTGCTTTTGGGTTTCGGATGAATTTGGTTTGCAAAACAAAACTCCACGGAGGCGCATGGGGCAAGTATAGCGAGATCGGTGGCATGAGGTTGAAAATTTAAGCGGCCACCGACTACCCTGAGTCAGAACCAAACATGGGTAGGCTCTGAACTTGTGTCCGCGAGAACGATCTTCCTCGATAAGAGTGTGAAACGGAAAAAAGCGACATACGATCGGGGGAACGACACCAAGGCGCCTTGACAGCCACTATGGACGCCTACCTCTCGTGTTGTAACAACACTGTACCAATGCACCCTCCGTACACTGCGCGCGAGCTTGCTTGCGATTTCTCAAAGTGGTCATTAACATGACCGCCACCAGCAAACAGACCGACACAAGCCGCCCCGTCTCGCATATTCTTCTCTTTTTCCCACGGGTTCACGTGGAAGGAGGGAGAGCGTCACAGCGCCGAAAACAAGACGCGGCCAGCGGGAAAGCGAAAAAACCAAGGAGTCGCTCACCTCCTCTAGCCAACGGTTATCGGGCGATGGCTGGCGCGGCGGCGAGCGCTCGGCTTGCTGGAGGGCGTTCAGAGAGTCCTTCAAATCCTTGGTTAAGCACAAAGGGTCCTCGTGTGGCTGCTGTTTGCACGGCAGGGGCGGAGGCTGCTGGATCGGACAGCTACACAGGCGGCAGTTCCGGGGCACAGAAGACGAGACGGGATGCGAACGACCGTTGCTGGCGGGCCAGGCGAACACCTCCATCTACGCGGCCACGCCACCGATCGCTGAAGACGCGGCACTGGCGCGCCCGGCATGCAGCAGCGACTCCTGCAAGCTGCCAGGGCCAGCCGCCGCCGTCGAACTTCGATGCTCGCGGTCCGTGGTGCTGTGGCCCCCGGCTTCCGCTCCGCACAATCCCACGACGCTGAGAGCAACAAACGCACACGCACTGTCGCACACGCTGCGGGCGTACGTCACACGGAACGGCACACGCACACCGTACAGCGGACGCAAGTGCAGCTTGAGCAGGATGCGGGCGGTCTGCGACACGGCGACGCGATTCGACCAAGGCGGGCGTCCCACTAACAACAACGAGCGGGAGCGCGCGGGCCCACGGCGTCCTACGGTTGGAGTACACTGGCCCGGCGGTGACGCTTGGTGCTTCGGGCTCCCACCGCCAGGGGTTTGTTTACGTCCTCGGGAAATGACCTTCTGCGTACCCGCGTCCCTAGGCGGGCGGCTAGTAGTTTCCCCAGTTTCCCCGTTGATCCCTAGACTTGTACCTAGGAAGTCGTTCATCGCCGACGCCTGCCGACGCCCGCGTCGGGCTCAGGCGCGCGCCATTTTGGCCTGTTCTCCTCCCGCTTGCTTACGCTGAGGAGGAGGCCCTCCACCGCGCTTCTCGTCCCATTTCTCGCTCTCGGCGTTGATCTCTGCGTTCTCAAAGCACCACTTCGCGCGTTAGGCAGTTCATAGAAGGGCATGATCAAAAGACCAGACCGCTGTGGCTTTACTGCTATTTTTCCGCTTTTTTCTTACGATCCACCTGTGACGAGCGGACATAAGATTGGGCTCCCAAAGCCAATGTTCCACATGCCGAGTTGGAATGCATAATTTTAAGAATGAATCATCATTTCTCCGTGTGGCGACGTCGAACTTTCTCATTTGAAGCAAAAACGAGCTAATTGTAAATTATTTCAAGGTATTGGAACTCGGTACCTCCTTCTGTTTGAAATTTGCGAAAACCAATATCAAGTTTTTACCGCAGATGTCACTTACTGCAATCGGGCCCACTGAGTCACAAAATTCTTACTAACGTTACTTTTATCGAGCAAGTTATCAAATTGGATACGTAACAGTTAAGAATGTGACGGGAGTCGGACGATCGATGTGGAGATGAATATAAAACTTATGATGGCTCGACGACGGTCGGTCCAAAATTTACAATTTATACACAGTTTTTATGTTCTTGTACATGTATACAGGAACATAACTGAGCCGATCAGATTGTGAGCAGTTCCCGCGTCAAGCGGGGCTCGCTATCTTTCTCTTCCAACACACCCAACACCTTGGTTTTACTCGAAAAATCTCGTACATTTGGCCGGTCATAGGCCACATAGATCAACCAATCAAGGTGGTGATCACAAGTAGGCACGTGATCTAAACCTTCTTCCAACACTTCCTCGTAGTTGCCACGTGAACAGGCGATGACTGTTTTCGGAATAGTTTGAACAGAACCTTCCCAGAAGAAATCTAACACGCAACGCGTCGCACCAACTCCGGTACAAGAGCGAAGCTGCACCAGAAGAAACGCCTTCGACGGCATCTTTCCCATACAAGGAAGAAATTGGGCTTCAAATCAGCTTTGTCAGGTTAAGGATTCGTGAAAACTGCCAGGCGCGCTCACGACAATCTCCCACGCACCCAGTCCATCACCTTTGCAGAGTAGCTATATAATGATCACGGACCCTTTCAGGCGTACGCTCAGTCGAATTAAAGTGTATACAGTCGCCGACAGTTTTTTTTCGGACCCGACTGGAACCGCCGATAAATCCGAACTAATCGGGAGTCCGAAAAAAAAAGGATTCACTGAAAAAAAAAAAACACCTTAATTGTCCCAACAGCTGGAAAAAGGTACACGTATGCGCGTCTGTACACACGCTGCACGCACGCCTACGCGCCACTGTATTTCCGCCTGTATTGCCGCCAGCGTTTGTCCGTCACTGTATAGGCAGACAATATTTGATGCCCCTGGCGTTGGTGGTACGTCATCATCGGAGTCGCTGTCCACCTGCGCCGGTTCGAGGACCTGGCGTACGATTTCGTCATCGTCAAACTCGACACTCGGCAGGACGACATTATCGATGCTGGTGAAATCTTCAAATGTAGCCGCTCCAACATCGACACCGCTAGCACGGAGGTCATCGAAAATGTCGGATGCTGCGGCAGGCGATCTCAGCTGTGGGGTTCTGGACTGTGTCACTATCCTCGTCCTCACTGCCAACCACAAATCCCACATGCCGAAAGGAGTTGCGTATCGTGTCCTGCGTCACTGCCCTCCAAGCACCAGGCAGGATGCGGATTGCCGACAGCCCATCCACAACGTAGCTATTGTCACTGTCCACACACAACAGCACACGATTCAGAAGGCGCCATCGGTAGTGCAGCTTCGAGTTCTTGATGGCACCTTGGCCCATGACCTACGACACAGCGGTGCTATTGGGCGAAAAAAAAATGCAAGAGCAACGACGCTGGAGTCCGAAAAACTAGAACGGCGTGCTGTGCGGCATCCGAACTATCGGTCGTGGATACACATGTACTTCAATGGGACAAGTGGCCGTGCCGCGAAGGTGTCCGAATTAACAAGTGTGTCCAAATTTTCGGCGTCCGAATAAACGGTCGGCGACTCTACTTGAATTCTCCGAACCTCCAGAGCGCGAGCCAAACTAGTCAAAAAGGGTGAACACCCTACCCTTTCTGACACCGCAACATTGCGGTGTCAGAAAACCCTACGAAATTTTCTGAGTGCTCCTTCCGTGTTTCTTTTTTCTCGCGGGCTATATACACACCGCATTGATAAATTACAATGTAAAAACAATAATAAGAAGAGCATTACTTTTTTGACAAAAATGGTTTCCCAGAGCCCTGTGTGCACTCGCATTTTTAGTATATACTACACTGAACAAAACCACAATCCCCGTGTCCTTGCTAAAGCGCAAATGGCTATGCTATTGTTTGGGTGCAAGCTCTCTGTCTTTTTATTTTTTTACCCGTGGGGTAAAAAAATAAAAAGAATACACCCCCTGATGAAATACACCCCCCGGGGGTGAAAATACACCTCCAGAAAAATATTTCGGGGAGTAAAAATGCACCCCCCGAAAAAAAATTCTGGCTACGCCACTGCTGCGTGTGTCCATAGATGACAGATGCGGAAATATACGATTTCTTGTTCCCGAATACATCTGCCTTGACCAGCGACGTCCCGGCCTTGCAGGAAACATACGGACGCGAAACGAGCTCCTGCAGCTGTGCAAGTCCGGTAGCACTACGCACGGTCGACACATGACGAACAGACCGAAGCAAAACACTGCTACTGCCAAAAAGAGTTGGAATACAAGTACTTTTGCTAGCTTTCCAGTTGGATTTCTGACATTGGGCACACAAGCGCCAAGAAGTGCCTCACTTACGCAGGGCATGACGCAGCAAGATAATTAGAATTGTGTGGCGACACAAAAAGAAAGCTGAGTATAAAGAAAATTACGAAGCATGAGGCATTCAATTCCGTGATATGTTGCGGATCAGAGGGTAGAAAAACAGATTCAGGATAGCAGTCCCACCTGCGCTATGAACAAAACAAAAATATAGTGGAGGCAATCTTTGCGCATTACAAAAACATATATGTTAACGCATGAAATAAAAGACAAATACAAATTTTTGTTAAATAACAAATGACCCGCTGTGACTTAAAAACCGTACTGCATTTTTTTTTTTAATGGGGAGGCGGAGAAAACACTTTTCATGAAACGGCTTCGATAAAAAAGGCGTTCGATAAACTTTCCGCACTCCTTAGAGCCCTGCACGGGCCCGGGCTGACCCGAAAGCCCGGGTCCGGCCCGCGGGTCGGGCCGAGCCTCCCGAAGCGTTTATCGGTGGGCCCGGGCCAGGCTCAGGCTTGAATTCATAGGACTGGCCGTTAATATTTCCGACGAGGAGGGTAGACAAGAGCGTTAAAATGAATGTTCTAAGTTCCTTTTCGTGCACGCACGTCTTGCTGTAAATTGTACGCATGTATTAAAAACGTGTTTTGTTGTTACTGTACTATAATTTTAATGGCACTTCATGTACTGCATCAAGGTTTTATATTTTTGGGTATAGGCACTGGACACTTGAGTTTGATGATGATGGTAATGATTGCTATTGGTTTCCCCTTTGTAGCGGGGTGATGACGTGTCATCTTACCAAAATGGACTAATATACCTATGTTTGGTGTTGGTTTGGTACGCTAGTATTATACCTCTTGGTTTAATACTAGCGCTGTTTAGGGCAGGCACAAAAAATTCCTCGCATTGCCCCGAGGGGAAGAATGTGAAAGTGCGAATGCACGAGTTGAATTTGCGCGGTTCGGTAATGTTCGCGAAAGAGAGATCACACACACACACAACTACAAAGAAAGAAAGATGCATTTATTCACAGACACCTATTTGTGTTGTCGTTGTACTTGATTGCTAGAGCGGATCTCAGCTTTGAAATTTCGTGTCAGTACTCCTTTAAGCGGGTGCATTAGCCCTTCTCACGCCCGATTCCTGGCCAATCCCCCACGTGGGTATGTGCCATGTCAGCGGCCAAGCAGCGCGCGCCCATCTCCCCCCGTTGCCAAGGAAGACGAGAAGATTCCTGGCCAATCCCCCACGTGGGTATGTGCCATGTCAGCGGCCAGGCAGCGCGCGCCCATCTCCCCCCGTTGCCAAGGAAGACGAGGAGTGCGCGCACCCGCAGCTGTTGCTATGCGGACGGCGGCGGACGCTTCAGGCTCGCTTAAGAAGTGCATTCGCACTTAAAAACTTATTAGGCACAAAATACTTGTTTTTCCTGTTGCAGGTGGTAACTGTCCTAGGCAATAACCCCCTCTATGCTTTTCGTCCACCAGCATTCCAGCATTCCATACCAGCATTGCCGGGCGACCGCAGCGCCAGCCGCGGTAGACGCGCGCAACTCTGGGATGGTCGGGCCGCGCCGACCGCCTTCGTCGCCTCGAACGTGCCTTCGGAAAGGCGTCTAGCATAACTTTATTGGGGCGCATACCAACATAATACTGCAACGATGACAGAAAGAAATGTTGTAGAAGATAGAAGCCTCCAAGTAAGACGGCGCTGATTAAATAATATCGTCTTCCTGCCGAGCCGTAGGCCGGCGCACTCTGAAGGTTGCTTTGAAGGCTTTGCATTTCCTCGACGATTCTTCTGTTTATTTCGGGTACAAAGGCACAGCTACTGCATTGTCTACTGCATTTTAAAAACAGAGTAAGTGAGCGGATTACGAGCTGCTGTGAAATACACTCAGATGTTGTAAGGTTTTGGTTAGCAGGCTGGAAATACGCGTACGTGTGCAGTATATTCGTTCGCAACGAGGGCACTCAAACGCAGTTATCACAGGGTGGTTTATCACCCAACTGTTCCACTCTATGCTACATCTATTATTTCATGTGTCTATCACCGTATTTAATACAGACAACCACATGTGGTGCTTTCTTTACGTGTTGAAGTTCCTAAATGCTTCTTCAGCTATAGACTATGATAACATATCACCGGCTTTTCTTGCAAAACAAACTACGCAAGAGTGTTGTCTAAACCACTGAACGGGTAAAAACAATACAGATAACAACGGCTTCAATAAAAGTTGTAAATACGCAAAACGCAGGAATGTTCGCGTTCCAAGTGTTTTTCTCTTGTTCAGATTAAAACTTCTGCTGCAAGTGAGAGGTGATAAAAGCGATACAATTACTTTCTAAAAGAGTTCTGACACCAGAGCCGTTAGTACAAAGAGAAAAATATCGCCAAATGTGAATATTCTAAAATAATTCCAGTATGCTTATTGGGTATCCTGCTTGGCCCTATACAAAATACAATATGACTCTACAAAATACACAATACACAATACGCTCTACAAAATACAATACGACAGGGGACGGAAGAAAAAAAAATGGAAGAAAAAAAATTAAATTTTCCAGAGATGTTGGCCGGTACATGTACTTGCACTATCATTAAAACATGTCACATCATTTTGTTCCTGAAGCGCGTACAGAGTGAGAGAGGAGCCCTACCTGCCAGGCTCTCCACGAGGCACAGTAGTGATAGCGACTTTCTTCAGATTTGTATAAATTGTATATTTCTGTATGAAACGCAAACTATCCCTCCACGGGTAAAATAACTGAGAATTCGATAGAAAAAAATGGCATTTCAATGTTCCCGTTAGCACCATAAATGGCGAAATTCCTAGACACGAACTTCGAAGTTGAAGTCAGTAACCAGACTTGACTAAACTTTATTTGTTCCCACAGACTACACAACAATCAGTGCAGAACCATGTCTCGGCTCTCCTGTTCGATCCGCTCCCTGCGGCAGTATAACGCACCCCCAGGTGGTCAAAATTAATCCGGAGCCCTCCACTACGGCGCGCCTCATCGCCTGCGTTGCGTCGGCGCGTTGAATCCCACAAATAAAAAAAAATCAGTATTACACACAATGCTGCGGAGTATTTGGGAGACTGTCAAATGGTAAAAGCTTCAGGAGAGATGGAAGAAACCAGCAAATCCCATATTGCGATAATTGTGGTTCACTTGAAACTGTAGAACACATATTACTTGAATGTTCTGCCTATGCCGACTCAAGGTGCCGTTTACAACATAAAATTGATTGCCTCCACCCTGGACCATTGACATTAAGATTGGTACTTGGACCATGGCCCTCTCCCTCCGCTCAGCGCAAAATCTTGTCCGCGCTATTCGAATTCCTCCAGGACATTGGTGTGTCTACGAAATTGTAGTCGTTCCTCCATCTTAAGAACCTTTGGACTCAATACCCTGAAGAAGGATCATATTTTATTTTTTTTCACTGCTACTACTCTCCTTTTCTTCACTACACCTACTACCTTTTTCCCTGTCCTCCTTTCCCCGCAGAGTAGCATGTCGGCGAACTGATGTCGGCAAACCTCTCTGCATTTTCCTCTTTAATAAAGAGTTTCTCTCTCTCTCTCCCACGGGACTAAATGACCGGGACAAAAGGTCCAATCGAGCGTAACTATACAACTGGACGAACGGTCCAACTGTGACATATATAGTGAGCAGTCATGCACGCGCTCCGATGTCTCCAGGTGCGCCTCCTACCTGGTTGCGGAAAAAAAAGCCGTCAGTTTCGGTCGTGGCTTCGGGGAATAAGATGATTGCCAACCCGCCCTCCCGCTTGCAACTTAGTAGCAGCGGCGGCCGATAGCGCGGGTTGATATCAGCGGAGCAATGAGATAGCGACTCGAGCCACGCTCGGCGGCTTCTTGCGTCGACTGAGCTGATTGTTGAATTCGCAGCGCAACAAACAAGGATGAGAGGGAAGGCGAGAAACACAGGCACTGTCTTCCCTCTCATCCTAGTCTGTTGCATCGCTTCCTGTATTTTACAATACAGGAGGCGATGTCTGTTGCGCCATAAAATTCAAGAATATGGTGTTACGATCTGCGTATTGACATTGCGGCGACCATCTGCAATATTATCGGGTTTTCGCCGGTCCCCCCCCCCCCCCCCCCCCCCTTTCACCGACGGGGAGCGACAAAACTTTGTGCGCAAGGACGCGGGGGCGACTGACTCTGCTGCTGGACACAAGCCGTTTTCCGCGGCTTCACGGTAAATCAAGCGCCCGCCGGCAAGGCAAGTCACAATGAGCGAGAATGTTGCAGGGAGGGATGGACAAAGGCGTTGCTCTTTCGGCGGCAATCTTCAGCTGCGAGCCGCGCATTTTGGGGCCCCTTTGTTGAGGGTCCGAGAACGAGCGCTCGACGCCGGATTACCGACCGGGCCCAAGCGCCCCCCTGTCGCTTCAACCTCGAAAGGTCCTAAGGGCTTCGACTTTAGGAATATTGCACCACCCAAGTCAACCAGACACTGACCTGTGCGAGAGGAAAAGTGCCTTCCCTTTTTGAGTATGTGGACGTCAATTTCAGTGCCACGGTTGAAGAAAGTGGTTATCGCCGAACAAAGGCTCAGTTAAAAAGGCTAAAAAGACGTTTCGGATGGGAACCGGCCCACTCGTCGCAGCCAACTCGTCCTAGGAAAACTGGTCTTAGGGAAACTGCTCAAAGAGGGCATCTCGTTCTAGGTGATCCCGTACTAGGAAAAGTGGTGGCACTGACCTTCTCGTGCTAGGAAAAGTCGTCTCGCGGTTCCATTTTTGGCCGATGTCGTGGAAATCGGGAGAGGAAGTTAGTGGCTTCTAATTTTATAATTACTCCCAGGTTGACCTCTTCAGAGTTCCGGGGGTCCTCTGCTTTTGTTAGTTTGCAGGCGGTGGTTGAAATGGTTTTTCTATTTTAACACATGTTCCTATGTCTCCTCCTTATTTCCCTTCTTGCTGGAAAAAAAATAACATTTTGTTTACTGGGTAAGGGGTTTCTTTTGAGGTTTTTTTTTCTTCTCCTTCCAAAAAATATTCGTCACGCTCGGGGGGGGGGGGGGAGAGGGGGGTCGACTTTTTCTGTCTTTTGCGTTTTCTTTTCTTTCTTTTGTTTTTTTCTTTTTGCGTTA
Source organism: Haemaphysalis longicornis (assembly GCF_048455015.1). Lineage (NCBI taxonomy): Eukaryota > Metazoa > Arthropoda > Arachnida > Ixodida > Ixodidae > Haemaphysalis > Haemaphysalis longicornis. The sequence continues at coordinate 182,892,744 of NW_027526295.1, forward strand.
TCTTTTGAAGTTCTTTGCCTGCTTGTGTATATATCTATAAAAAGGGCAAAATGTTGGCCTCTTGTTTGTTTACAGGTGGCGGTTGAAATTGGCTTTTCGGTTTCAGCACAACTTCCTGTTTCTTTTTTTGCTTTTCTTCTCCTTCTAAAAAATATTCTTCACACTTTTCAGTGTGAGTGTGTGTGTGTGTGTGGTGGGGGTTTTCGTTACCCAGCTTGACAATCATCGTTTGTCAGCAGGCATGAAAACAAAAGATGAAAATACTAAAAAGCGAAAACACAGAACGAAATCGCAATCCCAATACAGCGCCGTCACTTTATTACCAAAAATTAAAAAAATGTATTAGAAAAAACAGAACGGGTAAACTAAATCTAATATTAAAGGCTCACTTAATTAGCTGCACAGAGAAAAAAAAATAAGATACGCTGTCTGGCTGGCGTGTTCCTCGAAGGCGACAAAGGCAACATTAAAAATGGTGAATTGAAGGAGGAGTGTAAGAATGTTTACGCATAAGATGAGAATTATACAAACTTGCCTACTCTTTCATTTGAACATGATAGACAAAAAATGTAAATTGTGACGAGTTGGCCGAGTGTCCAGTTGCCCTAGTTACCAGTTTCCCTAGTGCAAGATGGCCTATGACGACTTGCCCTACGTGACGAATTCACCTAGGACGAGTTGGCTGCGACGAGTTCACTTTTGACGAGTTCTCCTAGACCCACAATCGGATTCCATACGGAAGCCTTGTTCACTGCAGAACGCCATACGGAAGCCTTGTTCACTGCAGTGCGCCATACGGAAGCCTTGTTCACTACGGGGCGCAGTGAACAAGGCTTCCGTATGGAATCCGAACGTCTTTTTAGCCTTTTTAACTAAACCTTTGGTCGGCTTTCTTCAACCACTTTCTTCAACTATGTTTCTTTCACCCGACCAGACGAGTTTTCGTCAAACCTTAGATTTCAGTGCCACGGATTTTCGTGATTGGTGCGTTCCTGAAAGCAGCGGGAGAAAGGGTGGAAGGGGGCGGACCCAACCTGGTTACTCATTCTCGCGCGCGCAGGAGCGCAGAGCCCTGTTGACTCAGCCAAACGCTATGTAAATATCTGTACATGAAGTTTCTTTCTTCGCCCTACTCGGCCCCAATGTTTGCCCCAACTCCGGACCAACGGACGGCATCCCCGGTCACGCTACCAGATCTGCAACAATGGTAAACCAACTTGTCCAAGCTTCAACGTTGACAAGTCGATTACAGTTTTACAGCCTTCCTGCAGTGGCGTAGCCAGAAATATATTTCAGGGGGTGTTAGACGCGGCCGGAAAAATAAAAAAAGAATGAGAGACTGTGCCGGACGCCAAAACTGTATCTCAGTTTCCTGAATGCATAAATTTCGGGGTCCCCAAACAAACTGTGGTTGATTCCTCTGTCATAGGAATCGGTAAAACACGAAAGTGAAATGTGCAGCGAAATCTGCAGCTCAGCATAATTTGCGAGTCGGCGGCTGTCTTGTGGGTGTGTTTGGCAAGCGACGTCTTGCTGGCGGGTCGCCCCGGCAAAGGTGTACTGGCGTCATTTCCGTGATGGATATGACGTCAATGAAAACTTGGTGTATCCCGGCGCTAAACACTGTCGTGTTAAAATATAAAACCTGAAAAAAACAACCCTAAGCATAACGTACTCTTTAGTACTAAAGGTTGCTTCCCCGCAGAAGACACTGTGAGCAGGGGTGCACTTTTTACAGGCGGCTTGATTCGTTGTACTGGCCTCATTTCCGTGACGGATGTGGCGTGAGTCAAACCTTGGTGTATCCGGGAATAAAACACTTTCGTGTTTAAAAAAGCAACCCCTTTGACTACTCCCCTGGCCTCCTGTAGCAGTTACGTAGCAGAGGCGACCGAAGATTATCGCCTTTCGACGACATTTGCACTGAAGCGAGCAGATACACTGCCAATTTTTTTTTTACTTGACTGCTTAATTCAGTAACGTGTGCCACGTTCGTGACCATTACGGACTGTGGCGTAGGGTCCATAAAAATGGCGTATGGAGGGGGTTGCGTCAGTGCGTGCTTGGCGGTGCTCGTGACCTGTTGTATCGTCGAGGTGAGTGTTTACGCTGGTACCTTTGCCGCAACCCTGCTTCCCGACGCTTTGTAAAACCCTTCCTCTCGTTGTGGAATAAACAGTTTCGAGTCTGCTTCCGGCTGTTGGTTGTACGAAAGGAGTTAACTAGCAGGCAAGAAGTTCGCCTGTCACGCTACCACGACGCGAGTCGTCACGGAGTTCCCGATCACAACAGCATTCGCCCTCTCTCTCTCTCTCTCTCTCTCTCTCTCTCTCTCTCTCTCTCTCTCTCTCTCTCTCTCTCTCTCTCTCTCTCTCTCTCTCTCTCTCTCTCTCTCTCTCTCTCTCTCTCTCTCTCTCTCTCTCTCTCTCTCTCTCTCTCTCTCTCTCTCTCTCTCTCTCTCTCTCTCTCCTTCATCTCTCCTCTCTATCTGCCTATCATCCCCTCACCCCCCAGCAGGCGTTCCAATGTCCCACCCTAGGTGTGACAAATTACGCCCGCTGGTGGCCTTTCTTTCAATTCAATAAATTCGTGCATTCGTTCATTTATTCGCTGACAGGTGCATTGTCCCTGAAAACTGCTGTCTAGCTCACTTGTGGCAGCATATTAACCGTTCGCGGTCACCCCATGGCAGCGCCATATACGGCTCATCTCTTCTTTGCTTGCGCTCTTACACGTCAAAACACTCCAACGCAGCTGTAATGTCAAAACGAGGCGCGATCACTAATGAGGCGCAAAGTAGGCGAGGGGTCTTGTTTGAATTCACGGCTCCTCCTCGCTATTTTTGAGGCATGTAATGACCCCTCCAGGTCACTGCGATCTCTATCTCGCGGTGCGAAAGACACCCCAAAATACGTCGTCGTCGAAAGGTATACACATAAATGGGAACCGGCCCACTCGTCGCAGCCAACTCGTCATAGGAAAACTGGTCATAGGGAAACTGGTCAAAGAGGGCATCTCGTTCTAGGTGATCCCGTACTAGGAAAAGTGGTAGCACTGTCCTTCTCGTGCTAGGAAAAGTCGTCTCGCGGTTCTATTTTTGGCCCATGTTGAGGAAATGGGGAGACAAAGTTAGTGGCTTCTAATCTTATAATTACTCCCAGGTTGACCTCTTCAGAGTTCGGGGGGGTCCTCTGCTTTTGTTAGTTTGCAGGCGGTGGTTGAAGTGGTTTTTCTATTTTTAACACATGTTCCTTTGTGCCCTTCTTAATTCCCTTCTTACTGCCAAAAAAGTCACAGTTTTTTTTTACTGGGTAAGGGGTTTCTTTTCAGGTTTATTTTTTTCTTCTCCTTCCAAAAAATATTCGTCACTTTTTCTGTGGAGGGGGTTCGACTTTTTCTTCCTTTTTCGTTTTCTTTTCTTTCTTTTGTTTTTTTTTTCTTTTCGCGTTATCTTTTGAAGCTTTTTGGCTGCTCGTGTATATATCTATAAAAAGGGCAAAATGCTGGCCTCTTGTTTGTTTGCAGGTGGTGTTGAAATTGGCTTTTCGGTTTCAGCACAACTTCCGGTTTCTTTTTTGCTTTTAGTCTCCTTCTAAAAAATATTCTTCACACTAATTTGTGTGAGTGTGTGTGTGGGTGGGGGGGGGGGGGTCAACTTTTAAGTCCAGCCTTGACTTTCGCTCCCATATATAGGTGATACGAAGACTAACAAAACGAAAGTTACCTAGCTGACAATCATCGTTTGTCAGCAGGCATGAAAACAAAAGATCAAAATACTAAAAAGCGAAAACACAGAATGAATTCGCAATCCCAATACAGCGCCGTCACTTAATTACCAAAAATAAAAAAAATGTATTAGAAAAAACAGAACGGGCAAACTAAGTCTAATATAAAAGGCTCACGTAATTAGCTGCACAAAGAAAAAAAAATAAGATACGCTGTCCGGCTGGCGCGTTCCTCGAAGGCGACAAAGGAAAGGGTGGTGAGTTGAAGGAGGAGTGTAAGAATGTTTACGCATAAGATGAGAATAATACAAGCTTTTCTACTCTTTCATTTGAACATGATAGACGAAAAGCGTAAATTGTGACGAGTTGGCCGAGTGTCCAGTTGCCCTAGGTTACGAGTTTCCCTAGTGCGAGATGGCCTATGACGACCTGCCCTATGTGACGAATTCACCTATGACGAGTTGGCTGCGACGAGTTCACTTTTGACGAGTTCTCCTAGACCCACACATAAATGCGTAAATGTCTCAGGCCCAATGTCGCTGTAAGGGCCTGTTTATCAGGACTCTCGGTAAAACAGGGCTGTAAAACTTCTGTACAACCAAACACGATTTCAAATGAAATTCCTGCCTTTAAGCATTAATTTGTTCCCTCGGTTTATTCGGGAAACTAAGAATGCGCCGATGTGAAGGCAGTGGGAGACGGGATTGCCTTTCAATTTGCTTTTCCCATTTTGTAGAACACTCCTTCGGCCGCCAAAGCCCCGTTTTTCAAAGAAATGCATGCGGCGTGTGTGTTAGGGCGCCGATCCACCGGAATAAGCGGCCATTACGGGGTGCGGAGACCATCCCTGGCCGAACGTCGCCGGGGCTGGGGTTTCTGCATTCTAGAACATTCCGCGCCCCCTGCGGTGTTGGCTTCAGAGTCCGACGCCTCAGTGCTTAGCTCCAACGGCCGTGTCTGTGTTTCCGCTTTCCACTTTCGAGTTTTCTGTTAACTACTTTGCTTACGTCAATAATTCGCCTACCAAAGCGCGCGTGTTCAGTTTCAAACTTTGTGTCTGTTAGTGATTGGCTCCTTTCTTTTTGGCGGGAACATAGCTGATTGGCGTTATGAAGCGTCTCCCTGATTGGCTGGGGAAGGTGTCTCCAGAATGCGCTTTTTCCCATCGGCCCGATAGAAGCAAATATGTAAGTCGGTTCACCAGGTTCACGGGGAGCAGCTGCCAGCTGCCGGCCTATAGGGGCTCACTTCTGCAGCCCGTCATAGGGGCCTTACGCCGGGAGACCGCCATTCAGCGAGCTGTGTTCCGTTAAGTACTCTTGCTCTCCTGCCTATTTTCTCATTTCATGAAATAAGTGTATTGTTTGAAATTCGTATGTATTAGAGGTCAGCAAAAAGTTATTAGTCAATTAAACCAGTTAACGTCATAGAACTCCTAAAACTTCTCGATTGCTTCACTGACGACCACCACGCTACAGTAGCGGTAGCGAAGGGACAATCCTCGTCGTTACAATGTGTATCACGATGTCATCCCTGGCGTGCTCATAAGCCTGCGCATATTTTCAAAATATTGTCATGCGGAAGGGTTGAACGCCACCGCCCTCACCCCTTCCCAGCCGATATGTCCAAGGACCCCTCCCGAAACAAAATACTAGCTACGCCACACGCGCCTGACACCAGCTGAGCCTATATGATCCCCCGTGCCTCGGTGGCGTTTCGTGCACAGTTTCCCCAGCAGCCGCCACCGCCCACCTTGTTTATGCCATAGCGCGCGCGCAAGCGAGCTGGCCTTCTCCGTGCGAGCAGTCGGAAGCCGCGGCTGAGTACATAACGGGACGTCGGCGCTCGCCAGAAAGGTCACGACGAAAACAGGTGCGAGCGTACACGCTACACGGCGGAACTACGCTGCCTCCTACGGGTCTCGCGCGCGCACTGACGTAGCCTTGAAAACTGTCCTTGGTGGAAAAAATAGACGCCCTCTACCACGGTTGCGTAACCGGCAGGGGCCAAGACGACGTGGGGGGACCCGCGAGCGCGAAAACAGATATTTATCATTTAGGAGCGCACGCATTGTGTATCTGCGTGCTCCTGACGGGAAACGCGGCAGTTATACTGCCGTTTCCTCCTGTTGAGAGGTGACTTTTTTTTTTCTGCGAAGACTGATGTAAAAGCGCCACGAGACATAACAAATAGTCTAAGGCGGGGTTCAGCGTGGGCCTAGTTGCGTGTCTACGATGCTTTGTGAACCAAGACGGAGGACTGGCTCATAACAGCGAGAAATTGTTCGAGAGGACCACGGAATCTTGTAGTGCCTTCTTGGATTGCTGAATACATTCTCCCGCCCACGCACCCAGAAATAAGGCGAAAACCTGTTGTAACGACGTGTTGCCGGAAGCCTCTACTAATGCAGTTTCTTCTGGCCGAGGTAGGTCTGTGCCTAATTGTTTTTTTTTTTTTTTTACCTATTTAACGCTCGTTGGCGCGGAAACGAGGAGAACTTACTCCGAGTTCACGGGACAGTGATTTCCTCCTTACGGCCCGGCTTTTATAGGCTCCGCGCGCTCGATCGGACGCACGCGGGCAAGCTTTAGTATGTCAGAATGAGGAGAGTACAAGTGTACAAGTGCAAGGTGAATGCAAGCATAAGCTATTAGAGACCTAGCTACCTTATCACCTGCATGGACTGGCACTCCGCGGACCGCAGTTTAGAAAAAATCTCCTGTATTTGAAAAAAATATCAATAAATTGTCGGGTAGTGAGCTGTCCCGCGCCATGGAGCTGGTGACGCGCTGGGCGAGAGAGCGGGGGCCTGCGTTCATCTGAAGGTGGAACCCTCGGCTCACACCCGCTGCTGCGCCATCGAGCCGTTACCCACGTGCAAGGTCTGCGATGCCTGCCCGATCTCCTCTACCCGGACCCGACGTGGCATAGGGCCGTAATCGAGTCAGCACGCGTCGTGACGACGACACCCCGGGGGACTGCGGGCAAACCTCCGAAGGACGTTTTCTTTTCCTCTATCGCGAACATTTTCGGTTAGTCGTTTGTTGACTTCAACGCTAGTGTTCTTGCTCGCTTCGGCTATCTACCCGCCCTTTCTTCTTGCCGATCATGTATAAAGCAACTTTTACCCACCCACGCACGGCTTATGGCCAAGTAATCTGGAGCGTTGGGTATATTGTTTTGCCATTCACAAGTTCGAATCCTTGATAGCGCATGTTTCTGAAGTTATTTTATTTGTTTTCGGGCAATGTTTTCAATACTGAATTCACTATGTTTGCGCTGTTACGTTCATTGCTCCACGAGTGAGTTCACAGAACGCGTGCAGACTGACACCGACGCACTGGTGACTTCTCGTTGGCGTGGTGTTGCCATAAGCACCGACTGCTTGCGGGCGCAGTCCCGAATCAGCCGACCGTCGGTCTGGTGCGAACACGCCTCTTACGACACAGGCACAGGCTAGACAAGCTGCAAAGGTGGGCGAAAAGCGCGTCGCATTTGAGCGTCATGCGGTGACGCGGAGGGCGTTCATTCACTGCGTAGGCCTCGGCTAGTGATCTTTACGATTCCAAGCCGTGCTGGCAGACTTACTTGACGCGTTTTACAGCCTACAACATGGTAGAAGCGCGGTATGCCGGTTACTGCGATATCGAGAATGCCAAGCTAACGGTAACATGGGATACCAAGCATGTTATTTCACAGAAACGAAACCGAAACTGGTTTGAATACTAATTTTGTACATCGTCCAATTACAGTAGCACCTCGTATGGACGACATTGCTCTAGTTAGTGCGGCCGCCACAGACTGCGCATGGTCGTTTTTCTTCTGTCGGGCTTTATAAAATAAATATCGCCTTATCGACCGGATAAACGATGAAAAGTGTGTTTATTTGGGCCAGTCTACGCAATGCAAGCAAAAACAGAAGCTTGACAACTTCACGCCAATGTCTCTAAGGATCTACAGCTGGTTGAAATCAATACGGAGCAATCCACTACGGTGCGCCTCATAACCCAGGTGTAGCTTTGGCGCGTTAAACCAGACAATAATAAAAAAAACATCAATCAACCTAGGATAGTAGTATTAATAACTCACCATTCGTCTCAGGATTATAACATTCTCAATTTTAAAATTTACGTAGACATGTTCCAGGTCTGTCAAAAATATCTCCGCGTCCATTCCCCTTAGCAGCTCTACAAATCTCTTACTCCAGAAATTAATATTTTTTTGTCTACGTTGTTATACATGTCTTAATAGCTAGAAAATCTACCCACAACTGTCGGGCGCAAGCCAGCGAAATCTATATAGACTGCGTTATCATGAAAATAATTTTCTGTTATCCTGGCTTAAATTCATTTCACGCTTTTCGACATAATAACTTTTTGTATCGCAAGGAAACCAGCACTGCTGGTGGCCAATCTGTGCAAACAGGGCCTATACTTTTATCCTTGGCTCTTTTTAGATTAGAATCATCGCCTGTTCGGGCCACTGATCTGGGACTTTCGTTCATTTTAAATTCGTTTAGCGGCGAGATATAATTACCCCTTGGCCTTTCAGCCCAGCTGCACCCAACCATTTGATCAGTTTATGCGGATGACGTCCATTTAAGTTGCCGGCCGTTGTTGTAGGGTCTTGTTCTGCCTTTTTTTGGTTGTATGTTTGCCCTTTTGTCGCTTCATTTCTCCCAGTTGAAAATATCCTCATCGTGTCGACAAACATCACTGATGAACCTGATAATAAATTAAAGCGAGCACCTGGACACAACTGCAACGGCCAGCGGCTTCGGTAGTGCCTGGCAAGCCGGTTGAACAACGCAACAGAGGAAACTAGCCCAAACTTCAAAACACTGATGTCTCTTCGGCACCGGTGTTGCAGACACGCGCGTCGCAACCACAGAGTGTGTTTTAAAATCGAAAGGAGAGAAGGGGACGCCCCTGTTGGAAGGAAGCGCTCCTTCTCGCGTGATGCTATTTCAGCTGCATTCTTTCAATTCACAAATGCTCCCCTCCCCCTCTCCCGCACTCTCCTCCCATTTTAATTTTCTGGAGCAAAAATAACCCAACGAACAAGTGCGCAACAAAGCTTAATTGAGACAGATCGGAACAGCTGGCACGCCGGTCTCTTTTCGTCTCCGAACGGGGCGACGTCTATCTGCGGCGGCGACCTCACGAGTGCACTGTTCTTTTTTCTTTTCTTTCTCTCTCATTTGCTGCGGCATCATTCTTTCCTCTCACATTTGCGGAAACGACGCGCGCTTGGCGCGCTCACGCAGTCGCGGCGCAACGGCGCAGTCTGGAACGATACGGCGGCAATCCGCTGCGCCGACTTTCTTGAGCAGAGCAAAGGCGTCGTGGTAATTACGCCGTCCATGCCCACATCGGCAGCAGCCGCCTCAACAGCGCCTGGGTGTGCGCGCCTGCATACCGTTGGCCGTGAATAAATCTTTCGCCTCCGGGGGAAGTGGGACGGACACGTGCTCGACCCTCGGCCGACCGAAGGAAAAATATATATATTGAATACGGAACGAAAGAAAGAAAGAAGACGGAACCAGGAGCCATAAGCGCCGGGGCGCCCGAATTGAGCCGGGGCACCACAAAGGGTGCCGCTCGGCGGGCGCTCTCTCCGTAGCGGTCTGGCGAGAGCAGGTCGCGCGCGGGCGAGCCGCGGAGGGTGCATACCGTTACCGTAACGTCGGCGACACTGGGGCCATTGTCGGTTGCTGCGGTGCTTTTGTGTCCGCCAGCACGAGGAGATGCTAGCGCGGAAGTTATTCGGTGTGCGTTTGTGGACGCAGAAATAACCTTCGCGGTGGATGCATGGTGCTATAAAAAAAACTTAATCAGGAGACTGTGACTACGTAAGACACCGGTCAGGCTTTGTGCGCGTGAATTCGATCTGTTGATCCGGCCTTATTCTTCGTTGCTTCTTGCATTGATGCGCGATTCGGACACTTTGTCATTGTGGAGAGTGGTATCCCCACTGAACCATTTTTAACCACTTTCACACCATCATCCGCTGTAGAGTTTAGCTATCGTAAGATGTTGAAACGTTTGGCCAGATATTTGTGAACTGCAGTCTGACAGAAGGTTTCAGCGTCGGGAATGATTGTGCCTTTCGATTACCGAGGTAATGATACTGTCGACTCCTTCTTTCGATTTCCGAAACTGACTGCAAGACTCTTCCGGTAGATTTCTAATACGATAGCATGTGATACGCAGCCTGGCGTTGAGCGCCAAATTGCCAAGAACTGACTTCCGAACAATGGGTTGATTCCTTCCTCGACCTCCTTTTCAGTGTCTGAACGTACGTTGGCAAACAGTTGACATCAGATGATATAGAATGTCGGTTATTTCTTATTCTGGTTTCTTGATTCGCTAATATAGTTTTCGTATACGGCATCTGAGTCCCCAGGTTTGAGGGCACCGGATTTGTATAGCTTGCCCTTGAGACGATCACGTGTTCCGAGAGAACTTTTACAGTCACCATGGTTTGAAGCGCAACGAAAAACACGGCCGGTGTACACAAGCAGACAGGAGAGTTTCAATAGTCAAATTCGCAGCCTTCACTCGGCTGGTTTTGCCTGGCACTGTCGTCGTCGCTCTGGCAAAGACGTTACTGAAAAAAGAGAAAGGACAGGGCCAAAGACATCTGCCGTCCACAAAAAAACGGATGCCATGCCGTATATGTATAGAGTGTCCCACAACATGAAAATGTCGCCGGGAGATGCAGGGTCACCCTTGCGTCTTCTGCCCCGTGTAAACTTGCGCGCTTGTGCTCGTGCATACCGGGTGAACACAGGAAGAAGGTTTGTGGGAAAAAAAACTCAAATCGCTATGTCGACTGTGATGTCGGTGTTGTTTACAAAATCCCGCTATCTTGCGGAAGGTTTTCTGTTGTCCAAACGGGCCGTTGCGTCAACGAGAGAGCTAGGGATTATAATAAGGGAGCATTGGCGCTCTTTTCCCTAGCTGGCCTTACGCCAAAAAACCCAAACCATCATCATCATCATCATAATCACCATCATCATCATGGAACAAGAGAGCACATTAGCCTACCCACTGTCATGCCGAGCCACGGTATAATGCAATCAAAATACTGAACAGGGATGCGAGAACAGGGATGCTAGGGAGTTATCTGAAGCGTATACCGTCAGAAAGGGAGCGAGTGATTGTGTGAGTGACACCTCGATTGCCTTGCATAGAGTAGCGAATTGGGTTTCTTGAAAACGTGCTGTGAGCATCTCTATCATTGTTGTCCTTTGTGTATGTGTTATTACCCTTCTTTCTCGCCCTCTCGATTTCTACGGGAATATAAGTGCATGCGTAGTGCAATAAAGCAGAAGTTAGCGCCTGTCCTGTCCACTTGCGTTCCCTGTCCGTGTTTTTCGTTGCGCTTCAAACCATGGGAACTACTTCCGAACTACGAACTACTTCCATGGAAACTACCAACTAGCCCAGCAGGAAGTTCTACTTAACTTTTACAGCGAAGCTTTTTTATAGCTAGGGTTCCTTCAAATTTTGTTCCGCGTCAACAAAAACACCTTGCGGCAAAGTCGACTTTATCGCGAATGCTGAGAACACAACGGGTATGGAGAGTATCGAGTGCAGCTTGTATGTGAACTTGCTGTTGGGTCGGATCCGTCTTACGACGTTCAAGAGAAATTGTAATACTGCCGCGAACCATGTATAGGTTTCTTTATTTATTGCTTGTTTTTACTGCCTGGCTGAGCCCGGCTCTGTTATCTGTGTGGCAAGCGAAGCGAATGTTCCATTCTTTATTTTTATGCCGCACGGCCTATCTCATTCTGATAAGGAGACTGTTTCGCCCCAACGTCACTAGCCTAGTAGATTAATCTTCTTTGATCTACAATGTTCTGGATGCGAATCGACGGTTCGAGAACCACGCGCGCAGAAAGATTAAAAGCGTGCAGAGCAGACGCCGCGGCATTCGACTCGCCGACGCTCGCCTGCACACGCCACTTTGTTGACTGCTGCTTCGCCGCCTGTGTATTCCTTGAGTTGTTAGGGGAGCACAAATTCGCTCCATTAACGTGTTTTCCTTCAAGACAACTGCGTCGTCTTTGGGTTCGTGACATCTGGTGGAGGTGCGGGGCAACGTTACTAGAATAAATTCTAGTAACGTTGGTGCGGGGTACATGCACCCAAAGCCCTCTGCAAGTCGCCAAGCAAGCCCCGCTCGTACCAGCCGCCGGCAGCAAGGCCTCCCACCTGAGCTCGTTCTACTACCGGAGAAAGTGAAGAAGGAAGACGTCGCAACCAGCACCATTGTCAACCAAGCCAATCCTCCCGTCGTTCTGCAGCAATCTCGGGAGCCCCCATCATTCCGGGGATCCCCTGGTGAAGACCCGGAATAGTGGCTGGAGATGCTGGAGCGCGTCCGAAGTTTCAACTGATGGGATGATGAAGAAACACCGAGGCAAGTGTTTTTCTACCTCGGAGACTCGGCTCAAGTTTGGTTTGAAAATCACAAGAGCTCGCTAACATCATGGGGAATCTTCAAAACAGAATTTAAAGGAGCCATGAAGACAAAATACAAGTTGGGTTTATTAGAAAGACTGCTTAGTCCCGATAACAATGATACCAATATCATCGCAATCTTCAAAAAAATAACGGAGATATTAAAGAAAACGTGTGAAGCAGTCGCGACCCCCTAGCCAATTTCCCGCAACTTTTCTATGACGTCACGGAACCTTGTTTGTGCGATTCGCGGCCACCTAACTGACCTGTCGCGACGACACATGACTGGGCGTCTGTAATGGGGCCTCTAGTTCCATTTGACCGCATCACTTGAATGCTAACGTGCAGTTAACGCACTGAAAATTGTATTTTATTGTTGGCCCGTATGACGTCATTCTTGCTCATAACACGTCACTGTGGCGCAAAATTTGAAAGTTTTTAAATACTTCGTGCTTTTTTTTCGTTAAAAAACATCTTTAGTGGCTCTAATGGAGCTGAGTGAGATACTGAATCCTAGTTCTTTCAAACTAAACGAAGTTGTATTTTCTCTTCATGGCTCCTTTAAGGGAAACAATCCGCGCCGTCGTTCGCAAAGAACTGAGGAAGCTTTTCCCAACCACGCAGTAACCCCAAGTCGCCTCCCCGACCGACGTGATCCGAGAAGAAGTCCAACACGCACTGGGGACTTCAATGCCGTCGGAAGCACCCCGCGAACCATAAGCTATGACCTACTCCGCGGCTGTTCGTCGACCCCGCCCTGCTCCAACCCGTCGTCAAGAAGCCCTGCCGTACCGCCGTACACTGTCGCCCGCACGACCCCCTGCAGGCCAAAACCAGACGCCGAGGAAAACGGACGTATAAAGAACCCCCGATAATCGTCCGCTGTGCTACCACTGCGGAGAGGCCGACCACATCTATATACCGTCGCTGTCCCTATACAAGAAGCTCGGTTTGCGAGGTTTCTCCATCGACGCCCCACGCCCCCGACCCGGCCAGCGCCCTACTGAGATCGAAGAATACCTCTCCAACACCAACCTAGGACCAGCCCGCTTCAACCGTTCACCATCGCCCTACCCGTACCAGTCGCCGAATCGCCGTAGCATTGCTGAATTCTCACGTGGAAGGCCCCCCAGCCCACGCGGGGGAAACTAAAAGCAGCAACTTCTGGAGGTAAAGTTGCACGACCACGAAAATGAAAGCCCTCCGATGACGCAGCGACTCGCTCAAGACCATGAATCACGACATGCCCTCAGCCCGACGACCCGACCGAACCCTGACGAGACTCCCGAACACGACGACAGCTACACGATGCGACGCGAACCCGACATGGCGGAACCTGCCGCTGAGAATACGACGAAGACGACGACGCATAGTGCCCCACCGTCAACACGTACAAGCAGAGATACGACGCCACGACGTACCCGGAACTCGAGGAAGGCGGCGTCCGACGTGCAGCTGTCCATCGACGGCTTTGATGTAGTCGCCCTCGTAGACACGGGAGCCGACTACTCCGTAATGAGCGGACCATTTGCGTCTAAGCTGAAGAAGTTATGACGAGATGGGACGGTCCGCACATACGCACAGCAGGATGCCGCCTCGTGACACCAAGTGGAACGTGCACATCGCGCGTCACCATAGACGGCACAACGTACTCTGCGGCGTTCGTCATTTTGTCTAACTGCTCCCGCGACGTAATTCTCAGAATGGACTTTTTGACGGACAACGGTGCAATAATCGATTTGCAGACCAAGACGATAACTTTTCCCCCGATCACTTCATGACGCCGGAACCGAACCCCGAACACCGTGCTGCTGTAAGGATCGCCGACGATCATGTCAGCCTGCCACCCCGCGCAAGCTTGATGATCACCGTCTACTGTGAAGATGCGGTTCCTTACGTCGATGCTATCGTAGAGAGTGACCAAAGGTTGCTTCTCGGTCGCCGTGTCTCTGTCTTTGACTGCTGCTTTGCCGCTTGTGTATTCCTTGAGTTGTTAGGGGAGCACAAGTTCGCTCCAATAAACGTGTTTTCCTTCAAGACAACTGCGTCGTCTTTGGGTTCATGACAATATCGTCCGTATATATAGTGCTTTGAGTGTGGGATATTTGTCGGAGTTACTTGGCAATTTTTGACATGACAAGATTGAAAATAGCTGGAGACCAAATAGCGCCCTGCGGTACACCTCTGTGGTTGTAGGAGATATGGGTGTGCTCCTCATGATGAAGGCGGGGGGAGGGGGGCAGTGTCGAACACGTTCTTGAGGTCAATGGTAGCGAACACTCCTGGAGCTGACTTGATGTTATAAAGTACAGAGCACTTTCGGCGCTCGCCTTGTCGTCGTAACTCGCTCGCTGCACCCAAGTAGGGCAACAGGGCGTTCCGTTGTAGCGCTGTTGTCGCGACGTGCCCCAGAGGCTTCGAAAGCCAAGCGGTTTATATAGTCATGCATAAGTGTTCGAAACTCGTTAACCGCTGGCGCTTGTCTTACATTTCCCCGTTGTTTAACGCAAAGACTATAGGTGCGTTTGAGGCAAAATATACGTAATTAATCGTCAGCGCCCGCGTTCACTTAGTTGGGAGCGCTCGTTGGGTTGGTTTTTACGATAGTAAGCGAAAAAAGCGGCCGCGCAAGAAAAAAATGGCGCGTTCGAAATGGCGCAGAAAGGCTCCAGCCTCGCAAGAAAAAAAAGTACGCGTTCGGAATGACGCAAAACAGCCCCAGCATACGAAATTAAAGCAGGCACAAAAAGAACAGAACATCCCGCTGGGGCAGTTTCAGGCAGGGGGCGCGCGAGTACAGTGAAGGCGGGAAATTTGTATAACGGCGGTATACAGCCCATTATGGCGAATCACTGCTCTGCACTTCCGACAGCTTTCACATTGAGTGGAAAGGCTTTAATTTTTCTCCACCTTTTCCCTATCATTGGTCGTATTAGGAGCATGCAGGCTGTCATGAGTGGTAAGACCGCGGGCCGAAAACCGGTTTGTGCGGCGTCATAAATGGGGTTGTTTGCCGTCTCGAGTAGATAGGTGAGATGGATAAATAAATAAATAAATAACTAAATAGATAAATAAACAAATAAATAAATAAATAAATAAATAAATAAATAAATAAATAAATATGTTCAAATCTCGCGCTAGAGTGACGTCATACGGGCAGCAGTGTCGTATTAGGGGCCAGCTCTAAAAATATAGTTATCAATGTGTCAACTCCAGGTTAGAATTTAAGTGATATATACAATCAAACAGAACTAGAGGCCCCTCTACAATCACCCAGTCGTGAATCTTGGTGGTGGCTTTAGGTAGGCGGCCACAAATGGCACGAGCAAGATTCTGTGACATCAAAGATAAATCGTCGAAAACTGGCTGAGCAATCGCCCCCGCTTCATCTGTTTCCTTTCGTAACGCGCGATTATTCGTATCGCGATACCAAATTGTAAAAATTGAATCCTCCATTCAAAACCGCGCTGCACGCTTCTTCACCTCGCAATATTCAAATACGTCACCGCCCTTAAACTATCTCGCTCCTTCCCGACCCTTGAATCACGCCGCGTCATTGCTCGTCTATGCCTCCTCCATAATTCCTTTAACCGGCCACAGTCAAGACACACGCTAAGGCCGCCTCACAGAATATCACCCCGCTTAAATCACACTTGCCCATTAGCCCCCATAACCGCCGGAACGTCAGCATTTGTCTCGTTCTTTTTTCCTAACGCCATTATTCTATGGAACGCTTTACCCGCCGACATCTCCACGTGTCCCGATAACAAAAAATTTAGAGAGAAGCTTGAAAAGCCGTTCACATGATGTATTAACGATGAAATTCTACTGTTGTGACTTGATGGTATCTATTGGTGCTTGAACTGCTTTTTGTATTTTAGAATTCTGTTCTCTTAGCTTCACTGTTACCTTTGTTGCTACATTTTTTGTGTAATTTTTATTTAAGGTAATCGTTGTTTGTATTTGCCGGCTTTCATGTTCTCGTTCTTGTTTTTTGGCTGTCTTGTTCAACGGTGTTTCTGGAAACCCTGTTATCTTCCCCACCCCCCTTATGGGATGCCTCTGGGCCCTTAAGGGTATAATAAATCAAATGAATTGAAATTTCTTCCAAGCTAGCGATAAAATCGGTCTCATTGTTATCCGGACAAGGAGCCTTTTTTCTTTCTTTTTTAATAATCAACCAGACTTGCATTTTCTCTTCATGGCCCCTTTAAAGCAACGGCTTTCAATTTTACGCGTGGTCGTATGTGCCACAGACGTCAAGATTTGCTTCGCGGGAGCATGGAAGCAAAGAGAATAATTACAGAAACAATGCCGGCAGAAATAAGAGAAAACACACTCACTTGAAGTATACGCGTGTTCACTTGGCGGAACGACAACTTAACGTTTTTTCCACGCGAAGTCCTTTCAGAGTAGAACTGCGTTGTACCGAGCAGACTCCGGGATTAGGCCGAGGTGTGCAATTGTTTGTAAACACGGCAAAGGTCGTGTCTAAGCGGTTTCATGCTTGGGACAATGTCCCCCGAGTCAGCTATAGCTGCCCTGTTTACGGGTTTGTCAGACGAGTAAAAGACACGGCGTCACATGCGACGATGCCACCGAAAACAAAGTAATCGAAAATGTACAGCGCCGCGCAGGTCGAAAAAGCTTGAACCTTCTCCAGCATGAAAACACAACGGAGGCACCGCCACCACCGTGGACATTTTCTATTCCATCATTGCGAGCAGTTTGTTTTCCGGAGCTCGTAGCTTCTATTTTGGCGAACAGCGTACGCGGATACAAAATACTAAAATCATACTCTTTGCACACCTTGACCGGTCGCATAATAGCAGTCTGAAAAACAGGTGAGTTCAGAGCTCTGGAGAGCTGTCATGTCTTTCTGCTCTGTTTTTAAAGCGACGACTGATGTGTCCACATATTGTCGAAACGACTTTGCCTGCAGCTGCAGAGCTTCAGTTTGGTTCTAAAAACAAGCTGCATATGTCGCTCTCGCTTATAAGGTCATTGATTGCCACGCATACCGGACATGTGCACGATTCAATCTGCGAACCTGCTCATTCGCAAAGCGATGGTCATATTTCTGCAGAACCAGAGTTCGAAGATATAATACAAGTTTGGTTCTTTGAAAAGGCTGCTTTGTCCCGATAACAATGATACCAATTTCCCCGCGAACTTCAAACAAATAATCGAGATATGAAGGAAAACATCTGAAGCAGTGACGAGTGACGACTTCACTCTTTCTGTCGATTTTTCTGTGACGTCACAGAATCTTGTTTGTGCGTTTGGCGACCGCCTACCTAACCCAACTCCAAGAAAAATGACTGGGAGATTGTAGTAAGGACCGTTCCGTTGGATCGCATAAGCCTTTTCATGCGTTAATCTTTCATAAGATCAGGACATGTCCTGGGCTGTGTTGCGCATGCGCAGTTACATATTCCTGTCGACTGCGCCAATTATAGCGCCGCTAGCACAGCCCACTTATAAAATGGCAGCTCCCAGAACGAAGAAGTTGAAAAGGTCTATCATTGAACTTGGATGCAAGCGTGTAATTAACACACTAACAATATTTCTAGAGCTGGTCCGTATGACGTCGGTTTTTCCCATATTACGTCACTGCAGCGCGAGATTTGATAGCTTTCGATGTTTATTTCTTTGTTTTTTCTTGTTAGAAAACATCTTTCGGGGTTGGAATTTAGCTGCGTTAGCAAAGGTTAGTTTTTTA
Organism: Haemaphysalis longicornis; assembly: GCF_048455015.1. NCBI lineage: Eukaryota > Metazoa > Arthropoda > Arachnida > Ixodida > Ixodidae > Haemaphysalis > Haemaphysalis longicornis. The sequence goes on from NW_027526295.1 coordinate 182,910,662, forward strand.
AGCGCATCATAAAAGAAAAATCCAACGGGTCGATCAAAAGGTTATCAGTCGTCAGAATAACAATAATGCTAATTTTACCGCTAACTTCAGACAATTCGGCTAGAAAATATAGAAAACAGGCGAAAGGGTGCCGAATCACCTGTCCCAAGGACGTGGGTTCGATCCCGGCTGCGGGGGCTGCTTTTCTGATGGAGTCGAAAACGCGAGAACGCCCGTGTGTCGAGATTTCGGCGCACGTTGAAGATCCCCAGGTGGTCAAAATTAAGCCGAAGCCCTCCACTACGGCGCGCGTTACACCCCGGGTGCAGCTTAGGTGCTTCAAACCCCACAATCAGTCGAACCACCTGCCACTTTTTTCTCTATTGGTGGTGAGATGTTTGTGTGGCGCCCCCTGGCTCTGACGTCGGCTTAGGGACCCGCGCCGCTGGTGTCTGCTACACCCCGCTTGGGAGGGGCAGCAGTGCCTGCGCTATAAATCGCCCGCTTTGATGCTTTCGTGCATTGAATAGCGTATTTCTAGTAACTCAGTTATTTTTTCCAGCTTCTGAAATGTCTGAATAATTTCAAGCTGTGTCCCCCTCAAGTTTGCAGCACACGAGGAGAGAGAGAACAACTTTCTTCAGAACATCGGTCAGAAGATCGTGTGTAACTCGTCCTTTCTAGCTTATTCGCAAGGTTCAGCGCTCAGAGCTCCTGGATAGGTATTCAAAATGCACAGGCTTTCTTACAGTATTTTGAGATGTTCTTATGAAGAAGAATCAACAATATTTCTCTCGTTGTTGAGGACTTGTATCAGATGTATGTTCTTTTTTTTTTCTGCGCCCAACGCATTAATTTTTCTGCACCGTCACGAACGTCTTATTACTAGGTTTGGGAATGTTTGGGAAGCTCGCAAAGTCAGGAAGGAAGGAAGGAAGGAATAGTACAGGAAAGGCAGGAGGTTAACCAGAATACTGTACGGTTGGCTACCCTACTCAGGGGGGAGGGGATACGGGAAATGAAAGGGAAATAAAGGACAGCGGTACATATTAAAGGAGAAAATAAGAGAAAGAAAGGTAGAAAAAACACAAGGCGCGATTAGGCAACTAGAAAGGCGGTACAAACAACGCACACAACCAGAAAATGCACAAAACTAATACGTCCACTGATAAAGTTGGCGAACTAAGGGCACTGCACTATAGTAATGTCCCTACAATCGTTCAGACAGGCCCGTGTCCTTCAAAAAGAGCAGTAAGGCTTTTATAGCCTTTTCGGCCTGTGACGGACAACGCCTACGACACAAAATTGTCTGCGCTCTAATGGGGTGGTCGCCGAGTCGGCAAAGTGTGGTGGAGAGCTGTTGCCTCGGCGTTATGAAGCGGTCACAATGGCACAGAAGGTGTTCAATCGTCTCGTTGGTAGCGCACGCATCACAAGCAGGGCTGTTGGCCATTCCAATGGTGTAGGAGTAAGCACCGGTGAAGGCAAAACCTAGCCACATGCGACAAGGTAAGGTGACGTCCGAGCGTGCACGTTATTAGGTAGGTGGCGCTGCAAATCTGGGTCGAGCGAGTAAAGACGAGGGTTGGAGAACTCAGGTGTATCCCACTTAGCGAGAGTGACTTCCCGGGCAATGGACAGCAGCGACCTTGCTGCATCAGTGCATGATAGAGGGATGCGGGTCAATCTTGCACTTGTGTGGGCGCCATGAGCCGCTCTATCCGCCTGTTCGTTCACAGTAATGCCGCAATGGCTTGGGAGCCACTGGAAAACAATATCATGTCTAGGCCTGAATAATGTGTCATATAAGCACCGGATTTCAGCCACAAGTTGTTCGTATGGGCCGCGGCGGAGGGCAGACTGGATGCGCTGAAGAGCGGACCTCGAGTCGCATAGCACAACCCATTTTTCTGGCGATTCCCGCTGGATGAATAGAAGGGCCTCCCGAATAGCTGCCAATTAAGAAGCGGTTGACGTCGTCGAGTTGGAAAGCTTAAAATGAATTTCGGTCGACTTTTGTGGTATCATAACAGCGCCGGCAGAACTGGACGTGGTGACCGACCCATCCGTGTAGACATGGACCCGGTCTCTGTATGCCTCATGTAGAAAGAGTAGGGATAGCTGTTGAAGACCGCTAGGTGGAAGGTCCGCTTTATTTTTTATTCCCGGGATGCTTAAGTGCAGTTGTGGCTGTGACAGGCACCAAAGTGGCGACGAGGGCCGAGACGGAGGTGCATAGCTCGATGGCAAGCTCCCACTGTGAGCGGCAACCACCTTACAAAAAGATGCCTGCGGTCGTGTTGAAGGCAGGGATGCAAGGTGGTGATGGGGCAACCAGGTGAGTTGCCTAATGTGTGCCCTCAGTGTCTCCACTGTCATGTGGGTTGTGATCGGGTGATCCCTTGCAACGCAAATTGTGGCCACAGTTGAGGCGTAACGCGGGAGACCGAGACATGTACGAAGACCCTGGGCCTGTATGGCCTGAATTGCCTGTAGGTTGGTTTTACGTGTGTTGGTTAATACAGGCAGGCTGTAACGCAAAACACCGAGAAACAGGGCATCGTATAGGCGTAACATTGAGTGCACGGAGACACCCCACGTCTTTCCGGCCAGAAACTTGAATAGCTGGACCACTGCAGTTAACCTTTTTTTCAGGTATGAAACTTGAGGAGTCCATGATAGATCCCGGTCCACGATAACTCCCAGAAAACGGTGGCTTTTGATGTAAGGAATATGCTGTCCATTTAAAGAAATCTTATGTTGCGACATTTTTTTGCGGGTGAAAGCAACCAGTGCACATTTCTCCGGAGATATTTCCAGGCCTTTTCGACGCAGGAACAAACATGTTAGTGTTGCGGCTTTCTGAAGTCGGGCCCGAATCTGAGGGCGTGAAACTCCTGATGCCCAAATGCAGATGTCATCAGCATAGATGGAGAGGTGGACGTTGGTCGGTAATGCGGTAGTAAGTCCTATCAACGCGAGGTTAAACAATGTAGGGCTAAGCACACTTCCTTGCGGGACTCCACGAGAAACAAAGTGCTGTGATGTTGGGCCATCTGAAGTCTCAACGAAAAAATATCTTCCTGATAGAAAGCTTTGGATCCATCTAAATGTCCGTCCACCGACTCCTGCATCTTGTAGGCCGCCAAGAACGGCGTCATGTATTACGTAATCGTACGCTCCTTTTATGTCTAGAAACTGTGGTCTCTACCTCACAATATGCACCACCCTAGCATTGCATAAGGCATGCACTCATGCACATTGCGAGGAGCCACCGCGGGTTCGAGCTATTTGAGAACGCTCACGGAACTGAGACGCCGTCGCGCCAGCTCAACACCGCCTCTGTTGGGCAGGTGGAGTAGAGGGCGACAAAGGAATAAGCCCAGTGTAGTACATCAGAAGGCGTTTATTCGCGCCAACCCCTTTAGTTACAGTTCAACATCCCCGTGGGTGGAAAGGGACGATGGGCGATCTGGCGCCACGCGCAAGTGTGCGCGTCCTCGGCGCGCTGAACCGGTGGGCTCAGCAATAAGGGCAAAATCTGGGGGTGCTGGCCGATGGGCTCGCAATAGAAAGACACTGTCCTTCCGTTCCCAGGCGCGTACCGCACGGCGCGATCGTCGAGTGTCAGGTACGGCTAATATGTGAGTGAACGGACTGAGGATCAACCGAAGGCACGGGCCGGCAGCCGGAAGGGCTAGCGGCTTAGAGCCGGCGCAAAAGAGCTGCGACCGGGCGGTGAGAAAATAGTTACGCACCTTCGGCTGTACTCCTGAGCGTCTTCCCGAACGGACCCCCGCGCAGGGCGCGCGTTCGCGTCCTGGCGAGGGTGGTGTTCGGGCATCGTTCAAACGGGCCAATGAGGTGAGGTTAGCTCCAACACCAGGGCGGAGCCCCCCCCGCTGCGTGACAGTGTTTTATCGCCGCAACGGTTGCAGGAGTTTTAGAAGACGGCTCGGCTCTACACAGCGGCGCCGAGACGAGCCAGCAACTCGAAGGAGACGAAGGAGAAAGGGGGAAAAGAGCCGCGTCGGGCGCCAGGATCCCCACACTCCCCTCTCCTTAAATGCCCTCGCCGGTCTGAGAAGAGTTGACCGGCCATCGCCCAGGCATGCAAAAGACGGCACAGTAGAAATACATGCATGCCCAGAGCAGTCTCAGCCCCCCAGTCCCAGATCGCTGGCGTCTGTTTGCACAACGAACTCTCTGGTCAGGTCGGGGAGCCTAAGTTGCGCTGTCTCTGCAATGGCGTTAGACAGGTGACGAAACGCTTGTTCGTGTTCGGGCTCCCATCGCCACGCGGCATATTTCGACAACAACTTTGTCAGGGGTGCCTGCACGCGGGCACAGGACGGAATGAACGACCGGTAGAAATTGGCCATTCCCAAGAAGCGGCGGAGGCCGCGCACGTCCTTCGGCGTAGGGAATTCAAGGATTGCTCTGAGCTTCTCCCGATCAGGCTCGATGGAGCCGCCGCCGAGCGTAAACCCCAGCAGTGAAACTCGGGTCTGCGCAATCTGGGCCTTCGCGGGGTTCAACGTCATACCCGCAGCCCGCACCCTCTCGAGCACGTCGGCGACATGGCGCAGGTGCTCCTCGAAGGTTCGTGAATAAATCACGATGTCGTCCAGATAGCACATGGCGTGTGACCATTTGGCTTCCCCTAGGACGCGGTCCATGAGCCTCTGAAACGTCGCAGGACCATTGCAAAGGCCAAAAGGCATGCGAGTGAACTCGAAGAGTCCTCTGTGGCACGTGAAAGCCGTTTTGCTCTGATCACTCTCATCCATCCGGACCTGTAGGTACCCCTTTGAAGCATCCAGCGTGGTAAAATACCTCGCGCCTCCCAGGTTTCCTACTACGGAGCTGATCGTAGGGAGCGGATAGGCATCCTTTCTAGTCAGTGCATTCAGGCGGCGGTAATCGACGCAGAGCCGGTAGGTGCCGTCTTTCTTCAGCACCAGCACGATTGGAGACGCCCAGGCGCTGCGAGAGCGGCGAATTACGCCATCCTTTAACATCTCGTCCAGCAGCTTATCGGTCACCTGCCTTTTGGACAGACTGATGGGCCTTGGGTTGCACTTCAGAGGAAGCGCGTCTCCAGTTTCGATCCTGTGAGTCACCAGGTCGGTGCAGCCAGGTCTCTCGGTAAAAATCTCGTCGTACCGATTTAGCAGTCTCGTTAGACGGACCTGCTGCGAGTGATCCAAGTCAACCGCATTGGCTATGAGTGGATGCGGTGCTCCGTGCGTAGCCGTCCGATCCCGCTGGGGACCGGAAAATGCTGATCTTTCAGCGCGGGGAATTTCCTCAGAGCGCTCAACGCCGCGCGCATCCGGCGCCTTCTCTTCAGTAGCAGGCGCGGGCGACGGCGGCCTAATGAATGGCTTCAGCAGCGAGAATGCTGCTTCGCGATAGCCGCCATTCATAATGTCAACGGTAATTCCAGTTTTCAGGAGAAAATCTCGACCGAGAATCACGGGCACACTGAGCCCTGGGAGGTGAATGAAACGAGTGCGTCTCACCCGGTCCCCCCATCTGACCGTCAACCTCGCAGCGCCAGCCGACTGCGCCACGCCTTTCGCCAGGTTGAACGTCGTTCGGCAGTCCCTCAAATGCACCGAATGCTCTCGCAGGTGGGACAAAACCTCCTCACTGAACAACGATGCGCTGGCACCCGTGTCCAAGAGAGCCGCAAATTCGCGGCCAGCGATTCTGACCGGAATAAACGGCGCGTTTCCGCCGGTTAAAAGGCCTGCACGGCACGCAGAGGGAGCGAGCGGGGTTTCGGTCGTCTGTGCGATCACAAACGACCGCCGTCGGCGTTTCCCGCCAGAGATGCCTCCACAGGGCACTCTCTGACCATGTGCCCAACCGCTCTGCAGCGGAAACATCTCACTCCTCCTCGCGCTTGGTTGCGAGCAGCACCTCCCTCCCTGGGACGCCATGGAACCAGGCCCGAGGGTGGCTCACTGCGCGCATTTCTCCCCGCTCCGACACCCTCGGGCACACTGCGTCCGGGCAAACTAGGCTGGGAGAACGGTGCAGCATTGGATGGGCTCCTTGGCGGGACAAGGCCTGTGGGCCCGTTGTTGCGCGTTCCACGTCCGAAAGGCCCGCAATTGCCTGCTCTCTGCTGGGCCGGCACAGCGGAGGCTGCGCGCCTTGCGTAGGTGTAGGGGTCCAGGGCGCGTTCGCTCAGTCCCCATCCCTCATTTGACCCGCTCGACAAACGCGCCGCTGAGGGGTCTGCGGTTTCGTGCCTCCGGGGCAACGGCAGCGGCCCGTTCCACGCGCACCTTGGCTCGAGCGACTCACTCGCCGGAGGCGGCGGACGGTAGGCGCGCGCGGCTAGAATATCGCCTTGGATGCGCTTCGCCTCGACAGCCAGCTCCTCGAGATCGCGGAAACGACCTCCACGCAGGTAGGCCGAAAAGGTTGGATGTGCCTGCCGGATTACGCGCTCAACGCGCTCCTCGCTCGAGGCGTGGGGCTCAGCAATAGCAAACAACTCATCCATAGCTCGTACAAACTCCTGCAAAGATTCCTCGGGAGCCTGTGTCCGGAGCTCCAGCTCTCGCCGCATCCTACGCTCGTAGTCCGCTGGTAGGAATTCACGCAGGAATGCCGCGCGGAATTCCCCAAGATTCGCTGCACGGTGGCCACTGAGCCGGTACCACCTAGCCGCCGTTTCCGTCAATGTCACTGGAACAATGCGGGTGAGGATTTCCTCATCGTCCAGCCCCATAGCCTGCTGGTAGTGCGCCAGCGAATCGAGGAAATCTCTGGCGCTGGTCAGATCGCCATAGCCGCGGTATGTCGGTGCGGTCAGCTTGATAGCCGGGCGAACGGGCTTGCGGGCAGTGAGGAGTGCCTCAACCGCGCCAGACAGGGACTGGACCATTTGGGCGGCGTTTTGCAGCAAATGCTGCGCACTCAATGTATTCCACGGTGCTTCGGCAGCTCGTTCGAGCGATGGGGTCGTGGCCCCAAGCTCAATGAGAGGAGCAGTCTCCGAAAAGAGGCCGTTGCCGGAATGAAGCTGGCAACCGTTCAGGCTCGTCTGCGGTCGTTCAAAACCCGCGGGGGCGGCTGCAGCGCCTGCATCACTTGCGCCGAATTCGGCGAGCGTAGACAGCACGGGCTCTGGCTGCGCGCAATTAGGCAGGAGCCCCGCTCCGGATGGTGGCGGGGGAGCGAAACTCGTGGCTGCACAGCGGGGGTGCCCGCAAGAAGCCGGGACAGACCACTGTGCGGGGCCGTTCGCGTTCGCAACCAACGGGCAAAAATCCCTCACAGTAGAAGCCTCCGGTTCAGGCTGCCCTGCGTAAGCTCCGTAAGGAGCAATAAACGAGCCTAAGGGCATCTTGCTATCTCTACCCACAGGGGCCGGCGAAAGCAGAAATCTCGCGTACACCGCTCCGGGTGGCGGCTGTGGCCTTTCTCCCGGAATACGGGTACTGCCACTCCAGGTGTGGCGTGGTCGCGCCTCCGCACTCCCCCGTGGGTCTGCGTTAACGAGGGGTGCACGCACACTCGCGTACGGAGGGGCAGTCGCCTCGTCCCCGTAGCAGCTACCGCTAGCGGATAAGCAATAAGACTGATTCCGGTTGCGTACTCAGCTTAATTAGCGGCCAAAGGCTAATGAGCCAATGGCCCCACGTTGGGCGCCAGTTTGTGGTCTCTACCTCACAATATGCACCACCCTAGCATTGCATAAGGCATGCACTCATGCACATTGCGAGGAGCCACCGCGGGTTCGAGCTATTTGAGAACGCTCACGGAACTGAGACGCCGTCGCGCCAGCTCAACACCGCCTCTGTTGGGCAGGTGGAGTAGAGGGCGACAAAGGAATAAGCCCAGTGTAGTACATCAGAAGGCGTTTATTCGCGCCAACCCCTTTAGTTACAGTTCAACATCCCCGTGGGTGGAAAGGGACGATGGGCGATCTGGCGCCACGCGCAAGTGTGCGCGTCCTCGGCGCGCTGAACCGGTGGGCTCAGCAATAAGGGCAAAATCTGGGGGTGCTGGCCGATGGGCTCGCAATAGAAAGACACTGTCCTTCCGTTCCCAGGCGCGTACCGCACGGCGCGATCGTCGAGTGTCAGGTACGGCTAATATGTGAGTGAACGGACTGAGGATCAACCGAAGGCACGGGCCGGCAGCCGGAAGGGCTAGCGGCTTAGAGCCGGCGCAAACGAGCTGCGACCGGGCGGTGAGAAAATAGTTACGCACCTTCGGCTGTCCTCCTGAGCGTCTTCCCGAACGGACCCCCGCGCAGGGCGCGCGTTCGCGTCCTGGCGAGGGTGGTGTTCGGGCATCGTTCAAACGGGCCAATGAGGTGAGGTTAGCTCCAACACCAGGGCGGAGCCCCCCCCGCTGCGTGACAGTGTTTTATCGCCGCAACGGTTGCAGGAGTTTTAGAAGACGGCTCGGCTCTACACAGCGGCGCCGAGACGAGCCAGCAACTCGAAGGAGACGAAGGAGAAAGGGGGAAAAGAGCCGCGTCGGGCGCCAGGATCCCCACAAAACAAAGCGGCTGACAAACGTTTGAGTGATTTGTTGTGCTGTACCGATGTGACAAGGTCAATTACGCTGTCGATGGATGAACGTCCGTGTCGGAATCCAGCCATAGCATGGCGGTAAATTTTACAACTCTCAAGGTACCATTCCAAACGACCTAAAACCATCCTTTCCATTAATTTTCCAATGCAGCTTGCAAGGGCTATAGGACGATCTGATGCCGGGTTAAGGGGAGACTTGCCTGCTTTAAGAACTGAGACCAGGCGGTTACCCTTCCAATCCTCAGGGACCAAACCATCTTGCCATGACTGGTTCAGCCGATACAAAAGAGTGTGACGGGCTTCTTGGACAAGGTGACGCAGGGCGGCGTACGTCACTCCGTCTGGTCCTGGTGAAGATCTACTTCGGCACAGATGTAACGCCGCATCGAGCTCTTCCATTGAAAATGGGACGTCCATGCAGGAGTCGCGTGATACGGGGACGACGCGTATGTCCGCTTGGCTGGTCGAAGCTGGACCATTGGCGATTCTTAAGCAAAAGTCCTCCGCTACGTCGACCTCTCGGCGTTTCTGATGAAGCGCCAAAGCACTGAAACGCCGACGTTGCTGTGTTGTTGTTCGAAGGCCCCTGACAGTGTTCCAGATGTGAGGTAGAGGTTTCCGAGGATCAAGTTTCTCGCAGAACGATTTCCAGCGCTGTGCTTGTACTTGTACAATGCGACGTTGAATTTTTTCTGTGTACGTCAGGCCTCCCGAAGGTCATGAATAGGCTTAGTGCGCCTGTATCTTCGTTCTGCACGACGACGAATAGCTCTAAGATGTTCTAGCACTTCGTCAAATACTGTAAGCTTGGGATGTACCCGAAAAAAACGCATGGAATCTTGCGCAGTGCTGGGCTGGTTACGGCACTTTCAAAAGTCGAGGAGAGCCCTTCGCAGCAGAGATCTTCCATGCGAGATTTAAACCTCTTCCAGTCTATTCGTTGAATGATTTTCCCAGGAAGAAAACCATCAAAGCCCTCGATCCTCAGGTATGTTGGAAGGTGGTCACTTCCACGGGTTTCCATGTCTGTGAACCATTGAATGCTGTCAATGAGACTTCTCGATACAAAAGCCAAATCCAGACAGCTACTATACGTCGTACCGCGAAGAAATGTTGGGCTGCCATCGTTGACGCAGCAAAGCTCATGACGGGACGCCAGTGAAACCAGTTTTCGACCTCTTGGATCATTTCTGTGGCTTCCCCAGAGCATATGATGGGCATTAAAGTCCCCCATAAGGACCCAAGGACCAGGGGTGTCTCTGATGATTTTGTATAATCTGTTGGAATCGAAGCGTCCTGAAGGAGATAAATAAACAGAATGGAGACCATATGTTAGTTCCCGTCGGACGAAAACCAGAACTTTACTAGAAGCATCACTAGCTGGTGACACAAATGCTTCATATCCAGAGAGCCTGAACGCGTCCGTGGCGTTCGGTTCGCAAATGACGATGATGGGGAAATTGTTTATAAACACAAACTGTTTAAAGTCCGAAAAACGGGGCTTGAGGCCTCTTGCATTCCATTGGAGTATGGTGGCGCGTTTGACTTCATCCCGAAAGAATCTTGAATTAGAGGTCATGATGCTCCGAAGGGACATTAAACTGTGGTAGGAGCGTCACAGTAAACCCCAAAATGACAGGTTCCAGGTTCAGCCTGGTCTCCAGAATGGTTTTGAAGAAGCTTGGTGTCATGGAAGCAAGGTGGGACCGGAGGGCTGTAAAAAGGGCTCGTACAACTTTTGAATAGTCGTCTACCTTGACTTCCCTTGAAAGGGCACGACGCTCCCTCAAGACGTTGGCGTACTGATCGCGTCCGCGTTGGACTGCAGGAGTGGTGCAGGAATCTCGTGGCTCTGGTTGTACAACGCTGGCGCTAGATTCCGTGCTTTTTGTCGCCTTTAAGGACTCCTGTGAAAGCAGGACCGGAAAACTGTCACTGTCTGGTGGCGGTGGAGGTGATTTGGGTCCCTCAATGAAAGCCTTCCTCCTGTGTAGTGCGCTAACGCGAAATGGGCACCCGCCGAAACTTGCAGGGTGATCGCCGCCGCAATTGGCGCAGGCAAAGTTTTCCTTGCATTGCTGAAAGTCATGCTGGCCACCACACCGTTTACAGCGTTGCTCTCCTTTGCAGAATTTCTAGACGAGCCCAAAGCGTTGACACTTGAAGCAACGTGGAGGGCTATCCGTGTAATCGGCCGTTGCGTGCCTTGTAAATCCGAGGTTAATCATGTTCGGCCGTTCAGTGTGGGGCGAACGACAACACTACGGCATCAGATGGGGTCGTTTTCGAGTTATCTCCCGAAGAGCCAGTCCGACACGTAATCCTTCTCACATGCAGAACTCCTTGAGGCTTGAGATAGCTCAGAAGGTCCTCCTCCGTGTACCACTTGGGCACATGTACACCTTTGATGATGCACGTGTTCTTCACGTACGAGTGAGGTAGGCGGGCAGACACTGTAATTCCACGGATTCGGTCACATCGCAGCAAAGCATTTACATCGTTCTCCGTGGCTACGTCAAGAAGCAGGGCACCTTGAGCAGTGAATCTACTCCGAATCGGAGCCTTTCCCAGGAGAGATTGAAACTCTGAGAACAGGGTGATGGGGTTCACCTTCCCGAGGTCGTGGTCGCTTTTAGTCGGGGACACGATCACAGGCTCACCAGCTTAAAGCCTTCCTCGTCCGCGTCAGTCATCTCAGCGACGTCTTCTCCTTCACCCACTATCGTGGCATCGTCTCCTTGGGAAGAGGGGGCATCACCAGTGTTGTCGTCGTCGCAGGGTACCGGTGGCACAGATGGTGAGTCCTCCGTAGGGGCAGCTAAGCGCTCCTCAGCAGGGGGGGCCATGATGGGATCTGCGGTGGCAGCATCACTCGGTCTGCGGTGGCCTATCATGGCGGCGGACTCCAAGGAGGACCCCGGCGATGCATACGGGGAAAACCTCCGTGAAGAGGCAGGCGTTCTTGTGGAAATGATTGCACAAATAGCAAAATACCACAGTAAAAGAGAGCCGAAATACAAGGCAGCTGATACGCCGGCTTCTTCTTCTTCTTCTTCTCGCACCCGCAAAGTCAGGAAAGTCAGGATATTTTCTTCGGGCTATACGGCATATATTCCCAGGCTGTTTACAAATTGGCTTTCGTTATGGCTGCGTGCAAGTGTGTTATTCAGATCCACAGTGTGTTATTCAGATGTAAATACATTGAGAAGGTTTGTCCTAAGCCATTGCGATAGCGCCCAAGACAACTTTGTCCAGAGTACTCGAAGGCGGCTTTTGCGGTCCGAATTTCTATCCTAACCATCGTTATCATAACGAACTTATTCTCAACCCGAACAATTATGACATGATTACGGTGTTGAAGGCTTGATATCCTCGCTAACGAACGCAAAAAATAGTATACGTGCATGTATTACAAGAAATATCAACCGATGAATATTTCCAAGCAGCTCTTTATTGCTTTCGAACCCTTCCAGGCGTAAAGAACAAATACTGTTCTACTTGGGATGGCGTTCTATGAATTGGAAAATTACATTAAATCTTTGGTCCTGGACTGAGCTAGGACCCGGCCAGCTAATCAGCTCTATTTTACTGTAAATGAAATTTTCTCCTCCTCCTCGCCCTCCTCCTCCTCCTATTGAGTGCAGTTTTCCTACAACGCATATCTAATGGCGAATTCCATTGGGAGAACAGGAGCAAGTGGAGCGAGCAGACAGAGCAGCGCACGGGAGTAACGGGGACGTGTGCTTTCGTTCCGCGAATGAAACATTCGCGCTGCTCCGGGAGCGTGAAAAGAGGGGGAGGGCGTGATGTCAAGAGTCATGTGACCAAACTTTTCCCGCTCTCGCTTCCCGGAGCATTTCGCGCGCTCGTGTTGTCCGCACGCTGTTCCTCGCCAGTTTTGCCAGATACGTGCCGGTGGTTTTGTGGCTGTCTTCCGCAAGGCGACGAATGAAGAAGCCGAGCGGATGTTCATGTCCATGATAGGGTCACCATCGTATCTCCCGAAAATTAGCTGCGAACGATAACAGCATCCGTCGTCTTTTCCAGATACGACTCTACCTTCGGTCGCTGCTCCGGCGGGTGGAACAGGTACTCGAACATAAACTCATGCAATGCCAAATCGTCGTCATCGTCGCTGCTGCTGCTGCTGTCCGATGATGAGTTTGCGCTTCAATCTGTGGTGCTTCCATCATCTAAAAGTAGCAGCATCGTCCAGACGGCCGCGCTTAGCTGCTGCCGTACGCACTGGGCGACTATCGCGGCTGCTGGATTCCGCCATTTTTCCTCCGCCACCCGGGGATAAAACCAGAAATGACGTAAAAGAGGTCATGTGACTTCCTCGGCGTTCCCTGTTACTCCGCCGCTGGCGACGGAGCACCGAGAACTGCTCTGTGCTGCTCTCGGCTCCAAAAAAGTGCTCCTCCTCGACCAATGAAACGCAACGCCCCCGCTCCTGCCCGACCACTGGAAGACGCCAGAACTCGCGAGAGCACATTGGGTGCAGTTAGAAGTGCTCCTGTTCGCCCAATGGAAAGCGCTATAAATATTAAGAAGATATGGCTGTGGGAAATATACCGAACTATCCCTCCAGGTCTGAACAAACATAGTGTTACTGTATCTTTACTGTAGACGGGACTCGTTTTGCTCAATCCTCCATACTGGTTGGAAGCCTGGTAGAAAACCAACACGCGCCTATACACACAGTGGGTTATTTGGAACTAAACCTACAGTTTTTTGCAGCCCATAGTGAATGTAGGCATACTTTCATGCCATGACAGCGTAAGTGATGTGATACAATACCTTCCAGCGTTCGGAAAGGTTGCGAAAACTGTTTTACCTTACCGGGAATCGTAATGCCTTCTGCCAAAGCCTACAGCCTCGAAGGCCTGGAATTTGTTTTGGTCTTGTATCTTCGCTGTTGTCGGTTACTAGCAGCTGACTGTTCCCTTTGTTTGAAAAGTGCTTAAAGGAGCCATGAAGCAAAATACAAGTTGGGTTTATTAGAAAGACAGCATAGTCCCGATAACAATGATACCAATATCATCGCAATCTTCGAACAAATAACGGAGATATTAAAGAAAACGTGTGAAGCAATCGCGACCCCCTAGCCAATTTCTCGCAACTTTTCTATGGCGTCACGGAACCATGTTTGTGCGATTGGCCGCCGCCTAACTAACCTGTAACGACTACACGTGACGGGACGTCTGTAATGGGGCCTCTAGTTCCATTTAACCGCATCACTTGAATGCTAACGTGCAGTTAACGCACTGAAAATTATGTTTTATTGCTGGTCCGTATGACGTCATTCTTTCTCATAACACGTCACTGTGGCGCAAAATTTGAAAGTTTTTAAATACTTCTTGCTATTTTTTTTGGTTAAAAAAACATCTTTTAGGGCTGTAATGGAGCTGAGTGAGATACTGAATCCTAGTTCTTTCAAATTACACGAAGTTGTATTTTGTCTTCATGGTCCTTTAATACAGAAGCTGACGCCTAGCTCCGACTCTTCGCGCTCCGCACAGGACCGGCTTCGCAAGGAATGGGGCTACGCCCGCAATGTTTCTTCCGTAGCGGTATCCAAAACTATACTTTAAATCATGAATTCAGCTAGTGTATGTGCTTTTCAGTCTACAGTTATGATTAAAAGTTACGCATACGCAAAATCGGCTGTGGGCAAGCATCAGACGTCAACCTAGCGCAAAGAAACAGCAGGGAGAGCGAGCCCGAGTGAAGCAGACGGCAAATGCGAGAATCCCTAAGCCGACATCCCTAAGCCGCCGCCCGTGGTCGCACTCACCGCCAACACATCTATGATTTCACGGGGAGTAAAGTTCGTCTCATTGGCGAGCGCCAAAAAAAGCTACCTCGAATAAACAAGATAGTGCGATTGGAGTGATGCGTGTGGTTCCATTTGGTAGTGTCGCTGAAATATTAGCCTGAAGATGACACGCTGATTACTACGTTTTTGTACCTCATGAGGGGTGCCCCTGCTGACCTTGTATGGAGGTAAATTCGATAAGCGGTCTTTTTCCGTCGAAAACAACGTTTTACGGCACCGGAATGTAGTGAGCAAGTTATCAAAGGCTAACTCTTTCGACCAAAACATAGATGTACATTGTCTGCACAGTTCCTTTAACAGCAAGGGTTAATTCACTGATTGATTGATTGATTGATTGATTGATTGATTGATTGATTGATTGATTGATTGATTGATTGATTGATTGATTGATTGATTGATTGATTGATTGATTAACATTTTCTTTATCTTGAGCAGGAGGGTGACGTTGGGGCCTCTGCCTTGTGGGGTGTGTCCCTAGTCCGGGCTTCCTCGGACTAGGCTGACTGTCCGTGCCCTCTCTTCTAGTAGACGCTGGGCCGAGAGGTTGAAGCTGTCAGTTGGTCCACCCAGGATTTCGTAGCAAGCGGTCAACACCAACCCAGTCTATCCACCAGGAGGTTGCTGGCCTCCTGCAGGACGAGACGGCCGACCTCCTGTAGCTCTACACGGACGGTTCCGTGCAACCATCCATGGGTAGAGTTGGAGCCGCGCCTCCACGGCCATGGCGCTTGGCACCAGTCGAGTGTGCTGCCTGCCCTTCCCCGCCACCTCCACCCATGCAGAGCTGGCTGGGCTGCACCTTGCTGCAGACCTGCTCCTGGAGAAGGCCAACCAGATTCAGGGGGCCGTCGTCCTCGCCGACTCCCGGCCCGCTCTCTTGCGACTGCGAGCGGCGGACCAGCCATCGAGCTCCAGCGGCTACGTGGAGCTGTAGCTGCAGCTTCCCCTGGTGGAGTCCCTCGGTTGTGACCTGCGGCTCCACTGGTTGCCACCTCATGCCCGCATCACCGGAAATGAGGTGGCTGACACCCTGGCCAGAGGTGCTGCTCGCCAGGCAGGGGCCCCTGCCTCCGCGACCTGATGCCCTTCGACGCCGCACAACCCATCCTGGTGCGGGAGGTGGTGACGATGCACCCGGACCCCAGAGTCATCAGCGACCAAGCTCCCCAGGTCCTGCCTGGCCGCACCAGCAGGGACGCCCGCTCCATACTCCTCCGCATGCGGGTCGATTGCTGAAATGTGACAGCCCACTTGCACTGGCAAGGCCACTGGTCGCCTCCCACATGTGCGGACTACCCAGAGCACGAGACCCTGGAGCACCTGCTCTGCTCCTGCCGCCGCCACGGTGCCCTGAGAGCAGAGCTTCGGTCCGCACCCCAGCGTCTCGGGCTGCCAGCCACACCCTCATGGGCCTGCTTTTCCTGGCGGGCCCCCGGCGGGAAGCCTCGAGGAGACCGACCTCATCAAACCGCTGTTGCCCAATGCCTGTCAGTCATCCTTACGCCCTCCTTATTTCTTTCTTTCTCTCCCTCTTTTTCTGTCCCAATTTGTCCTCACCTATCCCCTTTAATTCCCCCTCCCCCTCCCCCCGGACTGGATATATGCTGGTGGACTCCCAAATGAGTTCGAAACATCCCCAGTCCACTTATTTTCCCTTTTCTATTTCAATAAATCACTTGCCCCCACTTACCTTCGTATGTAAGGTTGGGAAATATGGTGATAATAGTTTGGAAGGGTTTTACCTATGAATACTTCGTCCTGACGCGCTATTACCCAAGGCACACAGATGGCGCTGGTTGTTTTTCGCAGAACGAAAAAGCGTTTCAAAATTTGGACCAAACAACCGAAAACGCAAAGTTAGTGGACAAAGAATGCTACTCATTAAAATACAGCTACAAACATCGCTTCGTTTAGATAAGTGCTCCTAAATGAGCATGAATTGACTCAATATTCT
Organism: Haemaphysalis longicornis; assembly: GCF_048455015.1. Lineage (NCBI taxonomy): Eukaryota > Metazoa > Arthropoda > Arachnida > Ixodida > Ixodidae > Haemaphysalis > Haemaphysalis longicornis. The sequence continues at coordinate 182,926,998 of NW_027526295.1, forward strand.
GTTGCATAAAAGGTTGACTTGCTATTGGCCTCGAGGACATAAAGTGGCACAACGTACGAGCGACGCCACTCATATTGCCGGATTATATTGTCGTCTGCTAGAACACACTTCCAATCTTATGCGAACACGTTTTTTTTTGTCGTTGTTGTTGTGGCCACCGTGTGCTCCCGTACTCGTGGTTTTAATAAAAATTACATGACAAAGGTGGTTTACCGACCTAATAATCTGGGCAAACAAACAACGACTTGCTTGTTCCCGGCGGCACCGCTGCGTCTAGGTAGCTGCTACCATTGTTACCCATACATAGCTTGTACAGCCACCAAATTCAGTGTGAAATATCTGCGGCGTGACTATGTTAGCTGTGTGTATACGAAAACATCACCTACAATACAGACCGGCGACAAAACAGCATAGCGATAAAACAGCGAAACGTCAAAACAGGACGCGACAAAGGGCACAGCGACAAAAGAGCACAGCGACAAAACAGTACGCGACAAAACAGCACGCCGCAAGAGCAGAGCACTGAAATAGTTGGGCGCAGTGACGTAGCTCGGTCATCTGGCACCCGTTTTCCATGGGTTTCCTGCCCCCGGCCCGCTAGTGTAGTAGGAAGGTGAGGCTTTCAAAGGGTTCCCCATTTTTATTTTATGCCATTTCTTTTATTTTCTGTCTCTTAAAATTGGGGGTAAAAAGCCCTGTGTCAGGTGGCGGTGTGCGAGCACCTACTTCACGTTGCCTCCATGAAAAACCGTAGTTTGTGGCCGGTTTGTTTATTTCAGCGATGTAGAAACTTGTAACTGGATGCATAGTTCCTAGAGATCTTTTTTCTCTTCCTCTTTCTTTTCAGAACGAGCATAAATTCATTATCATAAGGAGTATTTCTGCAGATTACTTTTAGAAGTTCTTTGACCGGCACAACCATGCTCACCAATCTCGCTTGCAGCCACGACGTTCAGTGAATTGCGTTCTCAAGGTAGTGCTTTATTCGAAATTTCGCCGCACTCGTCTTCGGATGCACCTAATCTGAAGAAGGTCAAAAAAAAAAAAAAGGCCACGTATCTGCTCTTTTCGTTGCGAATGTCGACAAAAGACGACAGTCTTCCGTCGACATTTGCCAAGTAAATGCCATTCTTTGCTTTCCCGCAGCTCTTATGTTGTTCCTCCACCGTCGCGCTCCTCCCAAGGTAAACACGCTAGAGGTTTGCTCAAGTCAAATTAAGTTTACCGTGTTCCACCGCACCAGGCCGGGTGCCTCAATGCTAGTGCTGCCGTGACGGAGACGCGCTTGAATTGAGGCACCGTAACCGTACTTCAGCGTTTAGAGAACCACGTTATCCTTCTCCACATGCGTTCCAAGCGGAACGTGGAACCTATCTAGTTGAACCTTTCCTGACTGTTGCCGTTTGATTTGTTAAAATGACGCCAGAAGCTATTGTGGCGCGGGCAACAGCAGGCGATGGAGTGATTATTTTTTCTGCAGTGGATGCAGAATTTGCCATCGCAAAAATCAAGCATCTATAAATTTTTCGTAAAGAACAGTGAAAATATCACTTATGTATTGATTTTTTGCCTCATATTTGCGCAATGTATTGTTCTTGTTCAGACGTTTAGACTTGCCTGTGGGTATATAAACCTATTGGGTACCTTCTGTTTTACTTTGGCCGGCTGGCTGAATCGAGTCTCAGACAGACAGACAGACAGACAGACAGACAGACAGACAGACAGACAGACAGACAGACAGACAGACAGACAGACCAAAATTTCTGCGTTAAAGTTGCCCAAAAAATAGCAGCATCTCCACTCCGTGGACGATGGCGAGGGTGCGGAGTACGGGGACTCGGAATGACATCCAAGTTGCGCCCCAGTGACATCCGATTTGCGCCCTGAGCGTCATTCGAATTGAGCCGTGAGTTGCACCTTGATTATTCCGTAAATGAAATTGCAACTCACGGCTCAAATCGAATGACGGTCGGGGCGCAAATCGGGTGGTGTGCGCATGGATGGACGCGGACGGACATTGGGGGGTCCAAATGTACTCCGCACCATTACAGGCGAGGGAGTAAGCCGTTTGACTCTCGGGTAATAACCCACGGTCGTAGCCCAGTGGGTAAGACGACTGACAGTAACTCTGTCTGGTCTAGCAGACACGGGCTCGACTCCTGCCGGTGCCTGTGTGATTTTTTGCGATTGTAAATGCTATGCGCACGGACGCGGACGGACATTGTGCGGTCATAAGGTGCTCCGCACCTAGAAGACTATTGTCTTTAATACCGTTCGTGCCTGTCGACGGCTGAACTTGTGTGAACTTACCACTGGCGCTATCGAAGCACGCCTCGCCGTAAACACGAAGCTGCAGCGCCCGCTCGTTCAGTGCCAACAGGGAGATCTCCCCTTGCTTCTATTTTTGTTCGTCTTCGCACCGCGGGCTGAAGGCAAACCCAAAAGACATTATTTCTTTTAAATTTTTTAGGCTTAACACATCGAAAGGTATACTTGGGCTATGAGACGCTCCGTAGTGGAGGGCTCTGGATTAATTTTTACTAACAGGGGTCTTATAGCGCTTTTCATTGGGCGAACAGGAGCACTTCTAATTGCACCCAAAGTGCTCTCGCGAGTTCTGGCGTCTTCCAGTGGTCGGGCAGGAGCAGGGGCGTTGTGTTTCATTGGTCGAGGAGGAGCACTTTTTTGGCGCCGAGAGCAGCCGAGAGCAGTTCTCGGTGCTCCGTTGCCAGCGGCGGAGTAACTGGGAACGCCGAGGAAGTCACATGTCATCTTTTACGTCATTTCTGGTTTTATCCCCGGGTGGCGGAAGAAAAATGACGGAATCCAGAAGCCGCGATAATCGCTCAGTGCGTATGGCAGCAGCTGAGCACGGCCGTCTGTACGATGCTGCTACTTTTAGATGATGAAAGCACACAGATTCAAGCGCAAACTCATCATCGGACAGCAGCAGAAGCAGCGACGACGACGACGATTTGACATTGCATGAGTTTATGTTCGAGCACCTGTTCACCCCGCCGGAGAAGCGACCGAAGGTAGAGTCGTATCTGGATAAGACGGCGGATGCGGTTATCGTTCGCAGCTAATTTTTGGGAGATACGATGGTGACCCTATCATGGACATGAACATCCGCTCGGCTTCTTCGTCGTCGCCATGCGTAAGGCAGACACAAAACCACCGGCACGTATCTGGCAAAACTGGCGAGGAACAGCGCGCGGTCAACACGAGTGCGCGAAATGCTCCGGGAAGCGAGAGCGGGAAAAGTTTGGTTACATGACTCTTGACATCACGCCCTCCCCCTCTTTTCACTGCTCCCGGAGCAGCGCGAATGTTTCATTCGCGGAACGAAAGCACACGTCCCCGTTACTCCCGTCTGCTGCTCTGGCTGCTCGCTCCACTTGCTCCTGTTCTCCCAAGGGAATGTTCTATTAGTGGGCCCCGAAACCTCGACGCACGGGCGTTTTCGCTTTTTGCCTTCATTTGAAAAGCAGCCACCGGGGCCGGGACCGGACCCGCGTCCTTTGGTTCCGCGGCACAACGCCGAAGGGCCAGGGGTTATGTTTAGCGACGCCAGCTCCGGGCATGAGCGCGCGCCGCGCATGAAACGTTCCGCTAAAGCGCGTTGTTTTCCGACTACATGGCGAATTAAACCTTTTATCTCGCACATTTCAGGGATTATTAAGTATAGGATGTTGATAAAATTGCAGGCTGCAGCCGACAATTATGAGGATATATACGCATCGGGTAGTTGAGCTCGGGTAGCCGGTACCGGAGCATTCTTTGCCTTTTACGCCCAGTCAAGCCAGGGGTAAGAGAAGGGTCTTCAGACATAAAGAGGTTGTTCGTTTCCGGGTAAAACCCGATTGTACCATATTTTTACACCCAGGAACGTTTTTCAGAAGAACCGGGTTAAACCACCGCTTACACCTTGTGATTTTATTTACGTCAGCGCCACATTTGCCCCGGCAGCCTTCTTCACCCTCCAAGCGCATTCGCAATACTGCCCCCCCCCCCCCCACCCTTCTCGTCTAGACATACGGACACCTTTGCCCGAAGATCCGTCGACGAAGGCCTTGCAGGTCAGTGCAGCACTCCGTCGTACACGATGAGCGGTTCTCCTTCTCCTTACATGCACAGAGAGAGCATTGAAGTTTAAGAGGCATTGGTTCGGGGAGCCAGCCGAAACAGGAGCCGAAACATGGAGCTTTGCCGGCACTTGTTCACCGTTGCTGTCTCTGTAGGGAATGGGTAACCGCCAGTCCCCACAGAATCTGAAGGCCAACTGAGACTGCGGGAGAGAGAGCGGTCCAATTGTGAAGTATTTCTGATGTACGTGCTTTGAAGCGCATGGCAGCCGATGGTCACCCTCCTTTCTTCTAGCTGTGCCTTAATTCTAATGCACGCGGTTTCATTGTGTCTTGTTTAATGCACGACTTGTCCTGGCCTTCCTCGAGGAGACCGACCTCATATACAACGGTTGTAGCCCAATGCCTGCCGGCCAGCCTTACGCACTCTTTATCTCTTTCTCTCCCTCTTTCTCTGGCCCCATTTGTTCTCACCTATCCCCTTTCATTTCCCCTCTCCCGTTCCCCCGGACTGGGTTGTATGCTGGTGAACTCCCAAATGAGTTCAAAATGTCCCCAGTCCACTTTTTTTTTCCACTTTCTAGTTCAATAAAGCACTCACTCAGTCACTCACTCAGTATGAAGCGCACGCACAACTCATGGCAATTGTTCGAGAAGTGGTGGCGTCAGTTCCGGTGGGAGAGGTCACGTGATTTCCGGACACGGCTTTTGAGGTCGCCTTTTGCGGACGCCACCACGGCAGCGTGCATTCCGCGTCAACCTAACCAAGAAACGCTTTCGAGCCTGTTGTCAACTTGCCCCTTTACTGACGTCGCCGGCAGCCACTGAATATCTCTCAAGGGCGGCCAAACCGGTGAATTGCGCGAAGCAAGCGCCGCTTCGAGAATGCGTCACGATAGCTGTCTGAATTGTCTAGTCGTAGTAGAACGCGGAGGAGCGTGCAGTTAACTGGGCAGGCCAAGCTAGCCATACTTTACGCGTCGGACCGTGCGACACAACCGGCCGCCCACGTTGTCGAGCAATCCCTTCACGCTCACTGCGGGCGAACACATGCAGCGCCAGTGCACGTACCAGAGTAAATTAATCGCAAGGGCCTTTCAAGTAAATGACCGAGGCTGCGGCAGTACGCATGACCCGGCGCTTTATTGCCGAGATTTATCAGCGGTACTTGCAATTTGGTTGGACACGGGACACGCCAACTCGGCAACGTGAAGAATTGCTCGGCCCCCCTACAGCGTCGGACCACTTTAGTCCGGGTCGTCGTTATCGGTGTCATGACTGGTACTGGCGGTACGCCGGGAGACATAATGCAATGTCCTGTGGCGCTTTTGAGAAGTATGCGGGTGGTTACCACGTGAACGCCGATAAAGGAAAAAAAAAAAAAGAATTGCAATCCCTTCCTAAAGAAAGCTGAGAGAAGTTCTAAAACTAAGCTAAAAGTGCGTCCAACCTTCGCCCCTTCGCTGAAAGGGCGTCCAATCGATCGTGAAACCTTCAAAGACCGAAATCGCAAACGAAGGAATTAGAATGAACCCATGCGATAATTTTTCGCGCACTAAGTAAACGCATCTGCGAACGACTGAACTGTTTACCGGTACGTCGTTTATGAGGTTAAGGTATATTACTGTAGTCCAAGTTCTTCATGATCGATGCATGTATCGACTTATCTAGAACCGTTCCGCTTTCGTGATTTTCAAGTAACCGCTTTGACATAATGAAATCCCGGTTTCACGCACGCGCCGTGTGTCCACCAGAGATCGTATGTGAGCTTTTCGGTCGACCAACCGATCTATGGGGAAATGCATCAGTTTTCTGACAGGGCGCCATTGGTCCCACTAAGAAAGCCTTCACTTTAAAAGCTAGAGGATTTAGACGAAAAAAATTACGCCCATCTCCCCTCGCGGGAACCCTGGTGTGATGCGACGCTGAATGGGGTTCAAGCGCAAGCGGAGAGCAACCGTCGACCGAATAGCTGCCGGAGAGCGGCACACCGGTTATATGCGCAGCGCGCCCGAAGGAGAGGAGACCGCGGAGAGAGAGAGAGAGTACTTCACATGCACAGCACCGCGCGCAGCGCCGCCCACCGGCGGAGTGAGAGTGCGCTGGGCCGCACACCCGCAGATGTTGAGAGAAGTGTTCGCTTTCACCTGGGCACGCGCCGGCGCCAGTGCGTCTGCCGCGGCTATGACGCAACACAATCCAACACAATCCACTTTAATCCAATCCAAGCCAAGCCAAGCCAAGCCAATCCAATCGAATCCAATCCAATGCCCCCCGCGCGAGAGTGTGTTCGCTATCGGAGAGGAGAGGGGGTGAGCGGAGGAGAGTGCGGACGCCGACGGCGACGACGGACGCACACAGGAAGGACAGGGCCGCCGACAAGAGATGCTCTCAGCGTCGCATCTAATAAATGTTGTTTCCTATACATTCGTATATGTCGAATTCACAACCCGTTTGAAATGCCCGCCGCGAATGTCGTTTCCCTTTATCGATCAATGGTCGATAGGTTACATTGCTGCGCGCGAATACAAGCACACGCGCAGTTCAGCGGCAGGAGCAATTCTGTTGAGAGAACGGGCGCATCAAACCGACGCTATATATACGCATACCACGCATGCATCAATGCGCACGCGTATACGTGCGCATACATGCGAGCGCGTGCAGCGTGTTTATGACGTGCTGTCGTGCCAAGGACGGCAATTGTAAGAAGACTGTGTACGCAAATGCGGTCGACGTTTTGACCCTGCATGCACTGCGAGGTCGACGCTCCCGCTCGACCCCTGCATGTATTGGAGCACAATTGCGGCGGGGAATGCAGATGCGGTGCTTTGCTCTAAATGCGTGCCTATATAAACGGTGTCGCCACGTGCCGCGCGAGCAGCGGGGAGGCTGGTACGCATCTAGAAGCACTGCGAATCATTGCTCTCTTTTTTTTTTTCGCGATAATACAGACCGCGCGAGTGAAGGCCCATTTCCCTTGCCGTCGACGGTGGTTAGACAGCGCTGAAACCAAACGTTGAGCAACGGTGAGGAGACACTAAAATTACTGATCTCTGGAGGCGTTCCGGTGTCAGCCCCTAGGCGAGACAATTTACGCCTATTGGTGGAACTTCCCATTTCAATTATCAATAAATACATACACACATACAGAGCTCTGCCATTTGCCACTTTCTTTACCTTTGTCTCCATATCCACCCCCTTCATGTTTTAAAAGAAGCATGCCGGAGAATTTTGTGTGTATTTTCATTTATTTTGTGGGCAGCGAAGCCGAGGGAGATATGTCATAGAATCCACTTGGAATTGTTGTTGCCGATTTTTATCAACGAGCTGTAACCGCCGCCCTTGCGTGAGACACAAGGTTAACCTGCGTCTTTGGCAAGCATCTGGTCAGCCACACCTCTAACTGCTCCAATGAGGGGAAACGGATGAGGTTTGTTATACGTTAAATGGTGCGCGTTATATGTTGTGCAGTATTTCTGGGTTGGTAGGCAGCGCCAAAGGCGTGCGTCGTTCGTGTTGAGAGAAGGGTGAGAGGGGAGGATAAAACTTTTATTGAAGCCCAATCCGACTCCGTGTATGGAGGCAGACCAGTGGGGAGACTCCTTAGTCCAGGAGTCCCCGAATAAACTTTCTTTCGAGCATCGTAATGTGGGGTGGGATCCTCAGTCCAGGTCTCCATCGGAGACCCCTGCTGCCCTTCCCACCAGACTAAGCTGGGAGTAGAAGGGTGAGGGCAGGTGTCGTTGAGGCGTTTTTGCCTGCAGTAGAAAAGGATGTCTGCACAACGGATTCTGGTTGAGAGACGCATTGGAAGGCCCACGTGGAAGGTAAAATAAAATCGATCGTGAGTCCGCACATTCGTGTTTGGTGGCGAATGTACAAGCGTGCGGGCTTCCATTGGTAACATTTGTTTATCCTCCCTGCTTGGTCATGATTATAGGTCGACGCCCTTAGCTTTGTAGCAACGTTTATTGAGAAAAGAATCGACTTACGTTAGGATCAATACGGCATGCCGCCGGAACCTTGTCGTCTAGGAACGGGTGAAGTGAGCGATGCGTTCCTCGCGACGCTATATATAGCCTCCCAAGCGCAAACAAGCCTGTAGCGTCGTCCCCTACGCTTTCGTTACAAGGACGCTCCGATGCGGCTCCGCCTTAATCGATCGCACCTGTTGCGCACACCTAGAGCTAGCGAGTCAATTTTACGCGCGCTTCCGTATGCCGCTCAAAGCGTCTGTTTGCTTATCTCTTTGCGCGCCTCTTGCATTCGTCGCGTTCCGTGTTGTTCCGTATTTAATCTAAGTTTATCGCCTGCAGCTGTGCCGGCGATATTCCCGCTCTGGGTGTGCTTAATTAGGTTGTGCCGGCAGGAGAGGCAGGTGTCTCTCTGCTACGGCTGTTTCTTGGCGTGCTCCATCAAGCACGCAGTCTGTGTTTGCTGAGCTCAAACCGGCTGCGCGGCGAAGTTAGCGATGCATATAATCCGTTCCACTGCTAGCTCCGCGCGAAGTTGCAAACTTCGCCCCGCCGGAAGACCGGCAAGCGCGAAGCGCACTGTACCGCAGACTCAGCTCAAGGTTTGAGATATATCACCGTGCTGAATCCATGTTGTCTTCGCAAGTTCCTTTTCCAATGCATTTTAAGTATTTCCCTATGATAGGCTCTAACATTTTTAAGGAATCGGTAGCGGTCGGATTAATCAATAAATTAATTACCAAAGCAATTAGGTAATAAAATTAATAAATAAATGGTTTTATTTATTTATTTATTTATTTATTTATTTATTTATTTATTTATTTATTTATTTATTTATTTATTGTACTTAATATCTAACGGCATGCGCGATGTTTGGGCGCCCAGTCAGTGAGAGGCGTTCCTAATCTATAGGATGCTTTGGAGGTAGTCTTGTGTAGTTTGCAAGGTAGCATGCGCTGGGCAAAGAGGGGTCGGAGCTGGTCATCTGCACACGCTGCTATGT
>NW_027526295.1:182938559-182968878 GCF_048455015.1 Haemaphysalis longicornis
TCGCCATGACAATCTAATGGTTATAACCAGGAAGCATTTTTGTATTTCTCCCACGTGATTCGGCTCATCAGGACCATTGATTTGATACCCATCACATCCTAGCGGAATCAATTTGAACGTTAAACCAATCAATGACTAACCATGACTATCTCATGATATAGCCCGACCACATTTTTGTCCCACGTGATTTTCCTTATCGGAACTTTCAATTTGATACCCCGGACACCCAGTGGCATCATTGTGAATTTTAACCTAATTTATGACCCATTTTGACTACGTCATGATAATAATCAGGAAGCACGTGATTACCCTCATCGAGACCTTTAATTTGATACGCCCTAGCGTCATGAACCTGAATTTTAACCGAATCTTTGATTTACCATGACTACGTCATGATATATCCATATCTCATGTTCGTCCCGAATATGATATATCCATATCTCATGTTCGTCCCGAATGATTCCCCACATCGAGACCTTGAATTTGATTCCCCACATGCCCTCGCAGCGTCATTTTGAATTTTAACCCAATCTATGACTCTATATGACTGCCTGATGACTACAATCAGGAAGCATTTTTTTATTTACCCCGCGTGATTCCGTTAATCCGGACCTTTCATTTGATACCTTACACGCCTTAGCCTCATCAGTTTCACTTTTCACCCAATCTAATGTGGTCATTATTCTGTCTTAAGGGGCGCTGCCCAGTCAATTCAGCTAATATATTTGAAACAGTAGAAAGGACAGCCCCCGCCCCCATTTCCCCCCGGCTCTCACCTCTTCCTTTGTGACCCCTAGTATATCAAGCCGTTAACAGTAGCAGGCGAACAACCAGCACGCCAGCGCCGCCGTGTGCTTTCCCACCACCCTTTCCCACGCTCTTAGTGGATCCGTCAGGAGGAAAAGTTAAGACAACCCTTTTTTATGACCTCACCAGTCAATTATCACTCACGCGCCCAGCCGCGAAAATTAGGCATACAGCAAGTGCTTATGGCCATAAAAATTCAACAAGAACCTAAAAAAATCAGACACCACCTCCCTCCCAACCGATCATGCAGATCGCGATTGGTGCCATACCCGCAGGTAACTTGAATTCCGAGCCCACAGTGACGCATGAAACTTAACAGCCAACCATAGCTGCCTGCTAGGCTACTCATATGTACTCAAACTCCAAATGGACTTAAAACTCCTATTTACTCAGAACTCAAAATGTACTCAAAACTCAATATGTAATCAAACTCAAAATGTGCTCAAACTCAAAATGTACTCAGAACTCAAAATGGGCTCAAACTCAAAATGTAATCAGAACTCAAAATGGACTCAAACTCAAAATGGACTCAAACTCAAAATGTACTCAGAACTCAAAATGAGCTCAAACTTAAATTGTACTCAGAACTCAAAATGAACTCAAACTCAAAATGGACTCAAACTCAAAATGCACTCAGAACTCAAAATGGACTCAAACTCAAAGTGTACTCAGAACTCAAAATGGACTCAAACTCAAAATGTACTCAGAACTCAAAAAGGACTCAAACTCAAATTGTACTCAGAACTCAAAATGGACTCAAACTCAAAATGTACTCAGAACTCAAAATGGACTCAAACTCAAAATGTACTCAGAACTCAAAATGGACTCAAACTCAAAATGTACTCAGAACTCAAAATGGACTCAAACTCAAAATGTACACAGAACTCAAAATGGACTCAAACTCAAAATGTACTCAGAACTCAAAATGGACTCAAACTCAATCGTACTCAAACTCAGTCGTGATCACTCGGCTCAAACTCACTCAAGCTCAAACTCACCATGCCACACTAGCCTCGCGCTCACTCAAACTCAAACTCACGCGTGAGTTTGAGTCCAAATGAGTCTGAGTGAGTGGACTCATGAGTGAGTTTGCCGACCTCTGGGTCTGACACATGGTCATGAATCACGATGATTTGACAGATGACTTTCAGTTGGTAGACACTCGTAACAGCTGTGTCTTTCTTGGGGAGGCGTTTCCCCATTTGGTCCCGGCGCCTGTGACGACAAGCGACCATGTCGTTATCACTGTGGCTTGATATCGAACACGTATCAAATGAGCTTCATAGTGGTTCAGCGTGCGCGGCAGGGCGAGGGGTTGCATGTCGCACTGGAGTCCCATTTACTGTCGATTAGAAAGCAGAACTTTGCGGATCTATTTCAGAAATTCCGCTTTGCAGGCAGGTGTCGGCTGCGTAATGGCGGCCTAAAAGTGACGCTGCGCGACGTTTCCGACCACGCACTCCGCTCAGAGCCTTTCCCCGCATCTATGGTATACTGTGAGGACCAGTAAGGGCGTATACGCCCGTACTGATCCTTGGTCTTCCAGTTTTATCATTATTATATTGTAGTGTACCTCTCCTTTGCCTCTCTTTTCCGTCTTTCTGACATCCCTCCCCCCTTCCCCCACCAGCAGGCGTTCCGCTGTCCACCCCTAGGTGTGATAAATTACGCCTGCTGGTGGACCTTCCTTTCCAATGTCTTGTCAATAAATTCATTCATTCCTTCGGCACAGTTTGCACTGAGCGGCCGCAACCCCAAACATCCGAAGTCCCTTATGCAGGCCCCGCAAACTATTCCTACATAACGGAATTCACCAGAGGCACGAGCGTTGACTTCTTTCGGCCACGCTAAATATCGTTCAAACGTTGTTAGTGTTAGTGGCGTCTCTGAATACGGGCGCTCCTCGGCCTGCGCCACCAAGCGGCCGGCGGTCCTTCTCCCCTAGGACCCAAGGATACTAGGTACTCTGTCGGATATATCTGCCTCTGAGTGGACGCACCTTGCTCATACTTTGAAACCGCGACTTGAGTGGCCAGTGTGGCGACGAGCGCGCACGCTTGTGCGTCATGCCCTTTCGCCCTTTCCGCCTGTCTGTGCGCGTGCGCATCCATCCCCATCCCGTCTACCTGCACAACGGGATGCGGCCCGTTCGTCACATGGCGTTTCATCGCAGGGCAGTGCGTAACATGGAGCGCGCGTTCCCCGCAAGGCAACCTGATGGTTTATAGCTGTACTAATTGTTCCCGTGCACGTCCACAAAAGATGCTTCGCATCAGCCTCACCGCCGGAGCCGGACGCTGGGTGCAAGTTCCTGCTTCTTCTGGCGAGCGCCCCTAAGTCCAAGTGACTGATGGAGCGAGGGCCATCCCAGCCCGAAGTCTCCTGAGAGAAACTTCCTCCGCCCTGGAAAGATTAGGGGGAGGGAGCAGACACAAGAGGGAATTAGGGAACGTGTGTCCCTTCTCAGAAGAGACTTCCAGGCTAAAAGGCTGGAGCGCGGATCCCAAGGAAGGGGGTTAGGGAAGGATTCAGGTGGGGAAGGAGAGTGGGGACTGAGGATGGTCCGCTAATCGGTTCAGTATATTATGACCATGCCCCTGTAGTACACCCAATGTGCACGGATCATTAGCTGTGATGTCTTGAGGAGGCTGTGAATCTGCTGGCGGATCAGAGGTGACATCACGCTTGAAGGCGCGCCAGGCAGAGGGTACGATTGCTTTTCCCTGACCAAACAAAAAAAACTTTACTTATTACATTATGTAGGATGTTTGGGGGGGATAAAGAGCTGGTACTTAAAATAAATTGCGTTTGATTCAAGATTCAGTTGGAAAAGCCAGGCATAGGGGGGATGGTGGTGGTGAAAACGTTGTATTGAGCTGGAACGGAGTTAGTTGAGTCGTTCCTCTCTTGCGGGGGGCGCCCTTAGTCCAGGAGGCCCTGGGAACGTGCGGCCAGTTGCGTCCGGGATATCAGCTCTAGCCGGTCACCCAGGTCGCCGCGAGCAAGCTGGCCCTCCCACTGCTTAGGAGTTGGGTTGGGAAGGGGGAGTAGAGTTGGGGTTAGGTGGCACTCCCACACCATGTGGTATAGGGTGCATGGGGATGGGCAGTGTTTGCATTTTGGATAGTACTGTGCAGGATAAATAGCATGGAGGTGTGTGCCTTGGGGAAAGGGGTTGGTTTGCAGCCGCTGTAAGATGCACTCGTCGCTCTTGGGAAGGTTCGGATGGGGTGGAGAGAAATGCTGGCGTTGTCGGCGTAAATGGGCTATGATAGCGGAGGGGTATGGGCGGAGAAGCACTTGGGTTGTCAGCTTCCGAGGGTGCCCAGAGTATGAGGGCGCGGGCAGAGGCGTGGGCCACGTCATTCCCAGGGAGAGCCGTGTGATCGGGTGTCCTCACGATCACGGCGCATATCGGGAATTGGCGTCGATCGTTGAGCAAGAATGCAAAGGGCAATGGCCGAGATTCGTCCAACTTGGTAGTGGCGGCAAGCGGTCTGGGAGTCTGTCAGGATTGTCACGTACTCTGGATCGGTGTGGATGGCCAAGGCGACTGCAATTTCTTCTGCTGTTGTGATTTTATCGGGGAACAGCGGAAAATACAGGGAAAGAGAGAAGGCGAAGAAAACAAACAGGACGAGCACTCGTCCTGTTTCTTTCCTTCGTCTTCTTTTGTCCTCGGTATTTCGCGACGTTCTCCATAATACAAGTCAACCAACTCGCCCAATTAGCAATCCAGCTCCAAGAAAAGCCAGGGCCCATTTCTCTGAAAAAAAAAAAAAAAAACTCGATTTCAAATCCCCCCAAAATGCACCCTGGTTTCCAGAACCACAAATACACCACCACCACCACCACCACCACCACCATCATCATCATCATCATCATCATGGAGTCATCGTCGTCGGTTGTCTTGAGCTCCCCACCTTCAAAAACACTTCCGAGGCAGTGGCGTAGCCAGGGGGGGGCTGACCGGGCTTCAGCCCCCCCCGAAATTTTTCCGGCCGTCGCCGGTCTGCCTGTATGTCTGGTGCGTCGCCTGCGAACAAAGCTGCATATCCTTTGAAAGTGCCACTAGTAGAAGCATTCACGACTCAATGTCTTCCCTACGCAAGGGTGTTTACACAAAACCACGGCCGGAAGCCCGTTCTACATGGAGCGAATTTCGCCTGCGAATCCGCTGGAACGAACATTCGCACTTGCGAAGTTCGCAATGCCTGGAATTGTCGTCTACATGGGGCCTGTGAACGCCGCGATTTTCGCATTTCAGATGCGCCTTGTTTGCAGACTGAATTAAGTTTGCCACCAGCAAAGGTTGTTGTGATTTTAACAAGGGTGGTTTTATTTTACTTTCTTGGCAAGTTGTTTCTGCCTGGTTTGCGGTAAATATAAGTTTATTTGCGGTTTTATATAAGAATCGCCAATTCTTTATCAATATACGCACACACAGCAGAGAAGACAAACGTTTTGGTGTGTCCGCGCTTTTGTCGCGCTCATACAAGCAACGCCATCTAGTTTCCAAGCGTGCAAGTAATGCCGAGCTGTGCTCCTATTGGCCGCAGGTCCGGTCCCTCTACGCCGCACACGCCGCACGAGCGGCGTTTGCTCGACCGCTTCAAATGTTTGGCACTTTGCCGCAGCAGCGAAAAAAGGTGGTTTTGCCGCACGAGCGGCGCCGCATCAGCGAATTCGCACGCGAAATCGCTCCATGTAGTACGGGCTGGACTCGACTCTTTTTCCGCGCTGCGGGAAGGGAGTCGAGTCCGGTTGTGACAAAATGAAGCCCCTGAAGGGTGCGAACCGCTGAGGGATGATTGCGGAGGGGGGCAGCCCTGAAAGCCACGGCGCCTTCAGGTAAGCTCAGCGCACGGGACGACACTGGCATGCGTTGTGTCCCTTTGTGCGAGACATGTGGCAACACAGAGAATAATAGGCCGGCTGAGTACTTCTCAGCAGAGGAGATTGACTCGGCCGGGGAAGCAAGGAGTGGTCCGCACTAACTCGCGGGAAAAAAAAAAGAGGGACCGCCGGTCATTGATGGTTTAAGACTGGTACGATGCAGGCCCGTAAGGGAACAGACGATCTTTGTATGTTAAGCAGAACAACGTGCACGCGGCGGTGGCTGACCACGGCCGCTCCATCTCCTAGAAAAGGGGAGATCAAGCGGCCGTGGGCACGTGCACATTCAAGACTCGTGCAAGGTAACTGAAGAATGCGATGGGGCTACGTAATGGATGAAACATGCAGTTTAGCTGGATGAATGTCGTGCGCGGGCAAAGGGCCTTTGCGAATGAGACACACAGCAAGGTACGCCCCTCTTCCTCGCGTCAGCCCTTCATTCTTCCTTTTTCACGTTTCTGTCGAACCCGGGAGGGTTTTGTTGGAGTGGGCTCAGACTGCGCGCACTGAGTGTCCCCTTCCGACGGCGATGTTGCGATAATCAATTTCACCCCTGCGATTAGGCAGCTTTGTTCGGCGGTATTCTCCCCTAACATAGGAAACTGGAGAACAGCGGTTCGACAAAAAAGGCGCGCTGCAGCTCCCCGAGCCAGTCCCAGACTTTATCCTAAATGTGAAGGCACCGCGGTCACCAGCCCTGCCACAGGCAGACGACGTCGCGAGAGTAACAACGATCAGGTGGCCATAATCTAACTAAACTAAAGCCCCTCCATTGCGTCCACGGACGCTTTTTCTCTGGACGGCGGCTGCCCAGAGCAGTGTATATTAAGGGCCTGAAACACAACGGCAATATGTCGCGAGGATAGAAGCGCCCCTGGTTTTGAGAAGCTCATGCTCCAAGTGCCAACACCCAAAAGAGGCCTCGAATTGTAAGTCATTTCCTTCCAGTGATTAATCCTTCCATGATCACTGATGTCTTTTGACGATGGAGGTTGCATTGTACGTTAAGTTGTGCAGTGCAGATCAGTTATGCATTCTCTGATATTTAAATAATAATTTCTTTATATTTATACGATGCCCCAGTACCTTACGTCTGCGAGCTAAAATTGTGTATTTCGTTTTATTGCGAATGCAGTATTTGCGTTTGAATTGGTTGTTAAAAGCGCCCACGGTGGAGCGGATAGGTGATTTTTAATGAGGGAAAACGTAAATTCAACTCCTGTAACGCCTAAATATTTTATTATGCACGAAGTTGGAGAGGGTTACTCAGAGTGTATCGGGACAGCGTGAGTATCAGTACATGAAGAGTGAAAAATATATTTGTTCTGGCTGCAGTTTTAATAGTTTGCTTTTACTGGAACGAAACTCCATGTGATGTAGCCGCTGTTGCATTGTGTGCGCGTTATCGGGACTTTTGTTAGCGCGTTTATTATCTACGCGTGCATCGACTGCTACATCCAATTTTAAACCCATAGCAGCGTACGTACACAGCGCAAGTGAAGGACCTTCGTACTGGTGGCAAAGAAACGAACGTGCCTTTCTGGTAGAATTTTCCTTTAACTCTTCCTGGCCTTCTTTGAAGTTCTGTGGACGCAGGAGTATCGTTCTTTCAAGGCTCAATCGGTCGTGCAAGACAACATAATTCCCTATTTAATTAAACGGGCTACAGACAGCAGGCCCCCTCAAGAGCACCAGCACACCTCTGCCATCCTCCTCCGCTCACATCCCCCCCCCCCCCCGCACACACACATACGGGTGCGCGCTGTTGTCTTTCTTCCTGAATCCACAACTGCTACTTATACATTCTAAAATGTTGCATTGCATGAAGGACATTTTGAGCAATCGTTAGCATTTCCTAAGTAACCGAAATGACCGAGGAATTATCACGGTAAACAGGTTTGCAACTTTTAGCCAATCTATCCTGTCGCATAGCCTGAAACCATGCTTCAGTTTCAACATCACGCTCGCTGTCAAGCCAGGAAATAGTTTAACTATGTCATTACTGTCCGCTTCATGCTGAAGCATGGTAGTCTTTGATCTTTCTGTATACGGGTCCATGCCAATGCGCATGGTTTCTTGTAGCACTCCGGAAAACAAAATGCTGACTTGTTTCGCGCATCGCACCACGCCCGAAGGTCATGCTGGCTCTGCACAGCTGCCCAACCCTCCGTTTTCTGGTGGGCCAAGGAGATTCCCAACATAATTTCCATTTCCCGCGTCTCTAACAAAAACTACAAAACTCATGTGCGCCCTATACATTCCACAGCCACCCATGCTTATGCACTCATATTTTTTTATCGTTTAGCTTTAAAACCGGCAGTGTGTACTCGGCTGAAAAATGGCAGTGCACGCGTCAGCTAAAAAAGTATGTCCTTTCATTAAAGTTTGAAACCAAAATGGTAGGACCGCATTATAACTCTTTCCTCAGATCTCACGACAAAATTCAAAACAGCAATATTTTGCTCAGATTGCACAGAACATGCCTAACCGCAAGAGTATGATTAGGCATCGTCTTCTTTGCGTTACTATTTTTTTTCTGGCTAAATATAAAGTTCGATATAGCATCGAATGGTGAACTTTGCAGTGACTTGCTCTACCTCCTCTGGGAGTGGTAACTAAATGGGGTGGCTGCTCCAATGAAGTTACTGGATAGTACACGCCTTCAGGCAGACTATAGGGCATTTATGCACGAAGCATTGAAAACTTGACCGGTAGTAATGCAACTATTTGAGAACACCAAGCTCATTACAGCAGACTCTACATTTAGGCTGTGCCTAAATGTAAACCAGATCCATTATGTTACAAAGCACAAGCTTCTCCTGTCCGCCCGGAGACCTGATAGAAGCTACGAAATGGACTGTGTTGAGACTCAAAACAGAAGCGCAAATTTCAACTGGCATGACTTAACAAATACCAATGGCTGAATTATTTTAAGACTGGTGGACTGGTGGACCACGTGTGGACTAATCTTGCCATGTTCATGTAATTTTCGTGCTTAACAGCGCTGTTATTGCGCATGATGTCTGTGTGTTTAGGGTTGATATTTGTTAAAATTATTGCTAGAGATATAACGCTTCTTGTATGTATAATTCATAGCCTCTCATTTTTTAAAGATAAGATCTGCGCTACAGATAACGCAAGTGCATAGAATCGATGTATACTGCACAGAATGAGCTCCATTAGCCTGACACTGGCCGCTACTGTGCAGCCATACGCAAAACATTTTATTCTGCATTTTGGACAAGGACAACTAAATAAAAAAAAAATCTAATTCTTACGGCCTACGTCATTTTATTGCGGTTGTCACACCTATCATACTCCACACGTTGAGATAAAGCAAGTAATTGCATGAAACTATGGCCGTTTAATGCAATGCCTGCACAAAGTTCCTGTGCGTGCAATGTACGTCCCGTATCACGGGCAGAGATTTGTACCACGTGGTCTGCGG
This sequence comes from Haemaphysalis longicornis, assembly GCF_048455015.1. Classification (NCBI taxonomy): domain Eukaryota; kingdom Metazoa; phylum Arthropoda; class Arachnida; order Ixodida; family Ixodidae; genus Haemaphysalis; species Haemaphysalis longicornis. Next base: position 182,947,711 of record NW_027526295.1, read on the forward strand.
ATTTCCGCCCAGTTTACAACTTCAGCTGGCACAAATACAATCATAATCAACACCAATATCATGAGAGAACCTTAAAGAGCCTTTTAAAGACAAAATACAACCTTGTTCAATTGAATAGCAACTAGCCTTTGGTAACTCGCACAGCTCCATTCCAATCACAGGCGTTTTTTAAACCGAAGCAATGCAACAAATGTCAAAATTTTTAAAATGTAGCGCTGCAGTGAAGTGATATCGGCAGGAGTGGTATATATATAGGCTAGCACTAACGCGTAGTTATGAGTGTGTGAACTGCACGTTAGAATTCAAATGATAAGATCAATGGAGGCCCGTCTACAAACGCGCAATCATGTTCCTTGGCGGTGACTTAAGTCGTTGGGCGCCAATCGTACCAACAAGATCCTGAACTGTCATAGTGAAATCGCCGCCGAAAAGTGGGCGGGGATTCGCCATTGCTTCAAACGTTTAATTTAATATTTTGATTATTCCTTTGAAGATTGCGATAAAACTGGTATCATTGATATCGGGACAAGGCAGACTTTTGAATGAACCAAACATGTATTTTATCTTCATAGCCTTTAAGGGCGCTTGCAAACTACCGCACTTTTGTTGTTTGGGGGGGGGGAGGGACGAGAACAATCTTAGCCCCCCCCGAACAAAAATCCTGGCTACGCGCCTGTTCCGAGGCCTCTGTATGTATACGTGTACCGTACGGAACCATGAGCTTGAAGTTGAAATATTTGCTTCTCTTCTCGAAGACCGGTATCTTCATTTGTCCCCTGTACTGTGCTTGTCTCCATGAGGCGATGTCGTGTTGGCGCGCTCAGCGTCGTTTCATTTTCTGGTCGGCTAGAGCCGCCGACCGCAACAAATGCGTTCAGGTGTTCTAGCCAGCTGTGGTCCTGGCGTACGCGTCCATGTTGTGTTGTGGGGCGTTGTGACGTTGTGCCTATGTTCTGTGTCGCGCATGTGGCACACCGTATTGCGCAGTCCAAGATTCCGCAGTGCAAGATTCTGCTGGCTTCTCTCCGTTGTTTGGATCGCTCAAGCCTACGTGCGATGGCTTCGTGAAGTTTCCATGCATGGTGTTTGTTTGTGTGATGTGCTAAATCTGGTGTACATGTCGTGCTCTGTGGTGCATGCGGAAAATGTAACGTGGCAGCAGAGCAGATGACACGAACCATGGTTGATGATGAAGCGATGTACAGTGGAACCCCGTTCAATAGTTTTTCACCGGACCGGGAAAACAAATCGTTTAAACCAGGAAAACGCAGCAGTGAGGAAACCTTCGCAAATGAACGAAAAAAAGCGTAGCGTCGACTTGCAACCATGTATCTCTGCAACTTTGGCTTTCGAACCTTAAAAAATTCGAAACTGTAGGATTGCCGCCTTTTGCGATCGCTGGAAAACACCACGCGTGGCAATACAAGGTCGCTAGCGATGTCGACTCTCTTCGGCGCTGGGTGCTTGTGTACTGCGGTTAGTACGTCAAGCTTTTCCTGAAGGGAAAGCGCCTCGCGTTTTCGCGACGACATCAAGGCACGACAATGTTCGCGGTTGCAAGTCCAACGGTATTCTCAAAGTTTAGGGCTACGCTAGTCGCCGCGAGGCTGCAGCCTGCGGCCACCCCGACCCCTTAAACCTACTGCAAATAATACAGTTCTCTCTCTCTCTCTCTCTCTCTCTCTCTCTCTCTCTCTCTCTCTCTCTCTCTCTCTCTCTCTCTCTCTCTCTCTCTCTCTCTCTCTCTCTCTCTCTCTCAAAGTTTGAAGCGCACGATGACGACGAGAGCGCGTACTATTCTTGCGGCGGTGCTTTTATGGCAAACACTCACTACCGGCATTTCGAAGTGAAACTAGAGTGTACTAGAAGTTTTAGTACACTCTAGTGAAACATCCATTGTAAGCGCAGTGTTGATGGTGATAGCATAAGGCCATCTAGTGGTGACGAATCGCACCCGCGTGCGGCTTCATGCAGTCAGTTCCGTAGCTAAGCCTCACCAAGGCTCGCCAAACGTCAAAATGGCGGTCCGCGCATGTTGCCCGGGCGGGTTCAGAGTGTTAAATTGTGATGATGAATGATCCGGCAATGTACTGTGAGCCACGACGTAACAGTGAGGGCATTAGTACATGGGACTCTATGTAAGCTGCGCCGGGACTATAGACAAAAACAACCTAGCAGCCGGGAAAACGCAGCACTGAGGAACGTATAGATGGTATTCGTTGAAAATTTTAGCGGTCAATTTTTTCGCTTGGCAACACTGGAAACGGCCACAGACAAGGCCGATGCGCCACGGACATGGACAAGTGCCGCCATCCCGCGGAGCCCGACGTACCGAGTGACAGCGCACCACGGCCTCCGCGATCGGCTGCCGGCGGCGCGCCGTTGCTGCGCGCCGCCGGCAGCCGATCGCGGAGGCCGTGGGCGCACTCACACGGTTGTATGGAGGAGAAGAGGGGTGCCTGATCTGGGGCCCGTGCGCACAACGTCACCTAGCAACAGACGCTTGGCCACAGATATGGCGGCGCACTCGCATGGTTGCCTGCATGCATTCCACGCCATTGATACCGGCCATAGAGCGGGGTTCTACTGTATTTGCAAGATGAGACGATCTATTTACACGCGGCCAAAACGGAGCCCACGATTCCTGTGCCCCACACACAGCGTCTCCCCCCTCCCCTCAATCGTCGTCGTCGATGGTGGGCCATATGGCACCATGCGGATTGTCCACCACGTCCTTGACGTGACTTTCTCCTTCCTCCAAGTTCATAATCGGCTTGAACTAGCGGAGGTTCGAATTTGCTGACAGCCTAGTTCGGGATTCCTCATCTTCTACTAGAATGTGAGAGGGCCCTGCGACTATGAGAGGCTACTGAAACAGACGTAATTAAGATGTACATCTTTAGACTATATCTGGGACGTCCACCGCGTCAGGCTGCCGTGACGACGGCCTGAGAGGAGCTGAAACCAACAGTCCCAGCGCGTACCTCGGCTTGGCTGTTCAAGGTTAGCCTCGCCCCATCCCCTCTGCGCTCATCGCGCAGTGCGTCTGGCGACATTGATCACTTTATTACGAAATCACCAGCCACATCCTGGGGGGGGACGAACATTTTTCGTGACCTCTGGAAAATAGGAGTGCCGCATGCAGGGTGAATAATTTACGTGATGCGAGTGTGTGCCACCTGAGGTTTCAAATTCGTGATAATGGGTATTATTCAGATGAGGGAGTTTGGTTCACTGGAGCAGCCCCGCCGCGCCCATATTCAACGGTATACCTTCGTCCTTTGCTGCTTTTTTCAAATGAAGGTACAGCTCGACATACACAATTCTGTTGATTAGCTGCTGAGCGGGACAGGTTGCACACGGGAGCCATCCATGCCGAAGTGCCGGCCGCGGAACGTGTGGTTCTAACAAACTTCGATTAAGCTAGGGATGTTGGCTGCGGTACGAGAAATCACTCAGAGGTCACTGAAAGAAACATAAAACGCTTGTTTTTCCCACTAAAGTAGAGATTTTGTCCCTCCGGCATACGAAAAACGAAATACTGGATTGGGATACCACTATACCCGGTTACAACTTAAGAACGGCACCTCGCGCCTCATCACCGCAACCGGCTGTTCCTCCGCTCGGCGCAAAGAGTGCGTTACTGCGAATGTTTTTGGAAGCACAAAATAAAAGAACCCCCCAAAATAAAACAAGTAAACTTAATGCTCTTGGGATTTTGAAATTTCAATGTGAGATACATTACCACAACTACCGTGTATCAAAACGTAAAAATATTATAAAAAAAATGCCATTCCCAGTCAAAACCCGGTGCAAAAAAAACAAAACAAAACATTATTAAGAAAAAAATAACAAAGTTCAGTTTACTTTTTATGGCTTACGTGTTGTATTTTACACAAGAATGCATTATTCACTAGCTTTTAAATTACGATGTGTTAGCGTATAGTGGCCTCTTTGCTTCACGCATTGTATTTTTGTCCCCACATTTTACACCATCTCATTCTCCAACATGGACGTCTCGTACGAGGTCGATTTTTTGGCGGAGCATGACTACGCAGTACCACCTGCAGCCGCATTTGTTACTGTTTCTTCGACTCCAGATTCTTCGTCGCGTTTGCGGTCTGGGGCGAGTTCACCGCCCCCTCAGAGCCCATCAACGCCGAAGCATCTGTACAGGAAGAACTGCAGCGGCATTGTTCTTTGTAGCCACGTTCAGCAGACAGTTTTGAACGTCTACATGAAGCTGCGAGGGGAGCACCAGCACGTTGGCGTGAAAGAGACTTGCCGCAAGACAAGTGAGTACACCGGTGTCAGTTTTCGGAAGATTTTGGACATCAAATCCAAAGCGAAGGCGACGGACGGGAAGCTGACAACACCTTCGCGGAAAAGGCCCGGAAGCGAAAACCGCAAACGCCGCACTGCGATGTATGACAGCTTCACTTTGTGCGCGCTGAAAAACATTGTGCACGACCTCTTCCGGCGCAACGAGCCTCCTACTGCACAGAAGATTGCGGAAGAATTTCGGAGGAGTGAGCATCTTCCCAGCCTTCGAACGTGGACCATCCGCCGCCTCCTGAATGACATCGGCTTCGTCTTCGAGAAACGCGAACGAAACTCGATGATGATCGAGAGTCAGGACGTGCTGATTTGGCGGCAGCGGTACCTTCGTCAGGTCGCTGAGTACAGGCAGCAGCACCGCAAGGTGTTCTACACAGACGAAACTTGGGTAAACGCTGGCCACACCGTGACGAAGGCTTGGAGGGACGATACAGTGAAAACGTCTGAGGACGCTTTCCTGCGTGGTTTGACGACTGGGCTCAAACAGCCATCCGAAAGAGGAGCGCGGCTGATAGTCACCCACATCGGCAACGAGGACGGCTTTGTTGGCGGCTGTCTGTCCGTCTTCAAAGGAACGAAGTCGGGAGACTATCACGAGGAAATGGACGGCGAGCATTTCGAGGCTTGGTTTGACTCTGTTCTCCCTAAGCTGCCTCAGGGTAGTGTTGTCGTCATGGACAACGCGTCCTACCATTCCAGGCGGCTGGAGACTGTCCCGACCATGTCCTCACGCAAGCCTGACCTACTAGCCTGGCTGACATCAAAAGGTATCCCGTGTGATGCAACGATGACAAAGAAGCAGCTTCTTGAACTGGTGGCGCCAGTGAAAGACCAGTTTGTGAAGTTCAGGGTTGATGTCGCGGCAGAAAAGGCTGGGTGCGTCGTTCTGAGGTTGCCACCATACCACAGTGCGAGTTCAACCCCATCGAGCTGATCTGGGCGCAGATGACTTCAAGATTGACAGTGTGCGGAAGCTCCTCATCACAGCAGCTGAGAATGTTTCTCCAAGCAACTGGGCCAAGGCTGTTGAGCACGTCATTGGCATTGAGGACAAGTGCCGAGAGGCGCGTGGGTTCAGTGACCATGTGGAGCCAATCATCATCAGCCTTGGGGAGGAAGACGACGACAGCTGTGGGAGTGCAGATGACGACCTCTCCGGCATCGAGCAAATGGAGTGAGGCTTACCATGCTGCAGTCTTCAGCTCCGAAGCTCCAAACGGCTCTTTTAAGAGCCCACCAAATGTTGAATAGCGGTATGGCCTACACCGAGCTTGCAACCTGTGTATCCTCCCACTATGTTTGCTTTATGCAGCAGAATTCAACTTCTTTTCTGGAACAATACCAAGGTTGTTTACATGGCTGGTCAACAATGTAGGGCTGAGGAACATGAAACATAAAACTAAGGGGGATGGTGACACAATCTTGCATTATTGAAAAGACAATCTTGTATTATTGAGGCGACGCTCTGTAACTTTATGCTCGGCTGCCTTCGCCTACCTATCTTTGTGGCCTCACGCTCAAATCTTTCCTTAAAATATTTTCAAGCGGCCACGTCTGCAGTGTTGGTTTCAAGGTTTCCAGTGGTCTTGTTTACCTTTTCAACGAGTTGGGGTTTGTGAACAGCGTCAGGATTCGTTATCCGGCGATTGCTGGTCTTTCTTTCCACACGAGCCAAACTGATTAATGTGGACAAAGACACTAGTCCATGGTCAGAAAAGACGTGTGACACCGCATCTAGCCACCCACTGCAAGAAGTCCCTGGTAACGCAGAAGCGGTCCAGGTAAGCTTGAGACGTGCCACGCCGCCATGTGTTGCGGGGCGGCACCCCACTGACGTCCCGGGTCCACATGGATCCTATCACTGTCCCACAAAACGAACATTAGTGTACAAGCTGAGAGTGTCTGGCTCTGCTCTCCCTTGTCACTGACACTTTATGCAGTTAATATCCCCTCACAAAGAAGAAATACATTTCCCGTTACATTATGTGGTACTGTTTGTGGGGAAGCAAACAGGTCAGTACGAGCTTGCGCCTTGTCGGGGGAATGCACGCAAAGAAAACAGGAAAACTTCCCGCTCATTTTTGCATCGACCAGGGAGAAACCACCATCTGCCCAAGCTTGCAGTCAACAATTTTAATGAAGTCTCTTTTTTTATAAGAATGGCTGTTCTGCCTGCACGACTACATTTAGCAGGCTAATTTACTGTCGAACCAACAAATTTTTTGACGTTGCTACCATGTGTACCCTACCTTTCCACAATACACTCTTCTGCCCTTGGAACGAATGCCAACATATTGCAACAATGCACAAGATAAGCTGAATACCACCAGGGCAAGGCTGTCAGATTAAGTTATCGGACTGCCTGAAACTTTCAGCGACAAACTTCAACGAGAGGACTGTGCCTCGCGGCAGTACAGAAATTTTTTTTAAATGGCTGCTACGATAAGTGGCTGCTGTACAAAATGTGCTCATTTCGTTTTGTTCTCTTTGCGTCTAATTTGTGGCGTTGTGCCTGATGAATAGGAACCTTCTGCGCATAAGACTGAAATTGTCTTGCAGCATTATGTGACCTGCAACCATATTTCTCGTTGTTTGGTGATTTTATTTCATTTGAAACTGCTGGCAATGAAGAGTTGCCGAGGTGCTGAGGCAAAAAACGACTTGTATAACAATCTCACTAAGCCCCTTTGCACCGGAAGCATTTGGAAGTACGGTATAAGGGAAATCACTGCAGTGTTCTAAGTGGCATCATATGCTACTTATGTGCTTGAATGGACTTCTCGTGGCAGCGCCACGTATGGGATGTTGTGTTTTCACTGAGGTTGTGTACTTTTTCCTCTGACTACAGGTGTGCTTTTATGTGATTTCAAGTCAAAGCTTGCAGTGTAATTCAATGTATGTAATATGTAATTAAAAAATTACAATTTACGGTGCAGTTGCAATTTTTCAACACATCCCTGGCTTGGTGTCGTGTTGAATGGTATCAAAAAAGCAGCCGTTGCTATTTTTGTGCATGTAGAGTACACTGCTTATAACGAAAGCATGTATAATAACCTCAGGCTCATTGTAAGACACGATAAAATGTGACTCATATTACAGGCATGGGGAGGTCATTGAATGCAACTTTGTTTTAATGTGATAAAGAAGACCGAGTTTCAAGTTTCAACATCTGGACTGTAAAGCATACTTCAGAGAGAAATGTGAGATATCGAGGTTCTTAGCAGTGCGTTATTGTGATAATGTGGAGGAAACATTGAACAAAACTGTGTACGGGCACTGTTAATGTCTTCATACACCTGTGGTAGTGCCCTAGTGGTAAATCCAGATGGAAGGCCTGCAGGGAATCACCTGTCGCACTCTGCATTCTGTTGTTCAGTGAAGCTCCATGTCAAAACCACACAACACGTTTTAGCCCAATTTAGTTTGGGGGGGCGGGGAGGAGGAGGAAGCGCCTGCTAAGGTTTCTGGGTTCTAACCTTTTCATATTTGTAAATTGGTACCTCAAGCTCGTGTCCATGATACCTCAAGCTCGTACGCATGAGTATGCCTGCCAGTGAGACTGTCTGCATCATGCCCTTGTTTTGGCACTTGAATTTGCATAGAAGACACTACAACTTTTCATTCATAAACATTTCAGCGCAAAAGGGAATAAAAACAAATGCTGTTTATAAGTGGCGGTTCTCTAGCCAAATTATAAGTGTGAATAATTCACTCCCACATATAATTAAGAGAAAAGCAAACTTTTTTGCTATTTGGCCTGCGATTTCTTTGAGCTTGCCCCATCAGATGTAAATTCAAGCAAATTGGCATAAAAGGGTGAGCTGTAACTATGACGCCAAAAAATTTTCCCTGTACAAGCATTTTCCCCAGTTTCGTAAAATGACACTCCAAATGCCGTGTGTTAGGGCGTATAAAAATCTGAAAGAAGTGATCGAAATAGCCTGTTATAACCTACATTGGCGTTGTCAAAATCGCAATTACCATGGCAGCTGCGAAAGAGCATTTTTCAGAAATGGAGAATTTACCATCCATTTCGAGACTCGATCAGAATCGCAAAAGCGCTTTTTCCCAAAAATGTGCAGCACCGTGAAGCACGGTTTTTACGCGCAGACACTTCATGGTCGCTTCCTGTAAACCGCAGGCTTTCTTGTCAAGACTGCGTAAAAAAAACGCGTAACAGTGCTATATTAAGGACAGTCGTAGAAATGACGGCAGTGCTTAGGCAATGCACATGTAAGGAGCAATAACCAGGAATAGACAGTAATAAACTCACGCGTAATAATGAAGCAGAAGCGAAGCTATTTTTCACGCGTGATCTGAAAGGAGCAATTCTGTTATTTTTTTTTTTTCCTTTTTTACAAACAACGCGCTACCTATGTGCACCTCCGATTGGCGTGGCTTTTGTGCACACATTACTAAACACAAGAGTCTTTGATGCAATTGTTATTAACCATCAGCATAATCTAAAAATCTGAAATCGTTCTCCGCGTCGTCGTCAAACACGCATAATGTTGCGTACCTCGCGAAATTAATGCTTCGGCACATCGAGTACTTCACGTACGCATAACTGCATCGATCTTTGTAACATAGTGAGTCATATAAATTAATGACGCACTCGCTCTTTTACGCCCTATATTAAAACTGATTTGTTCATTCTTATGTCATAATTACGAAATCTCGCGCCGTCCACGAATAGGTGGGGTGAGGTGTGGACAATCGATCAGTTCTGAAATGAGAGACGCAAGATAAACAACCGATAGCAATCACCGCCAGCGCACGCACTCATTAACCACACCGGACACGAGTCGTTTCCATGACTTTTAGGACTTAATCTGCCTATAAATTACTGCACTGACGACAAACAAACTCGGTGAGAAAAGCAGATGATGTCACGAATTTACCGCGATCCTATTTCAAAACGCGCGCGCACTGACGTCACGGGTCCGGCGCTTCGGCGGAGTGATACACTACATGAGGTGGTGCCGTTCTTAAGTTGTAACCGGGTATAGTACTATCTTTTATGATTTCTCTAGCTCCCCATCTGGAAAATACCAGATGGTGAACTGCGGTAATCCACTTTACTAGCCAGATTTGCGATCGGGACGTATGTTCACTTCGCTTAGCCCTTGCCTGATAGAGAATGCAACTGTCACAGTGGTCTTGCAAAAATGTGCTGCCACTGCGTGTTATACGTGACACGCAAACTCACGACAATGGGCGTCCTCGATTATCAGTCCCGGATGGTCCGCGGACTGCCCCAGACGCGATCTGGCGCTCAATTTCACCGTGTATTCCAACGGGACTTCCTGCGCCAGGGCAGTCCTCGGACTGCCTGAGTACCGTCCAGGACTGGTAAATCGATGATGCCCAATACTGAATAGTGGGTGGAGACAAACAGCTGCCTAATACACGTTGCAGGTCCTGTAGGAGAATGCGCTGGAATTTCTGGTCCCAATTATTTAAAGGTCGACTACTTCCCTCGAACAAAGGACGCGTACCTTCGCGGGAGGCTGGTGTTTCCGTCCCCTATCTCTTCTGGCACGCGACCAGAGAAATATGTCATTTATATCCGAATCTTGCGTAACGTGACGCAGTCTGCTCCCGTGTAAAAAAAAAATAAAAATCAAAGCCGTTCCACTCAACGTGAAAGCTGTCGGGAGTGCAGAGCAGTGATTCACCAGACATGCTGTGGCGCCGTTATCCGCTCATTGCTACCCCCGCTCACGCTCTCCCCTCCATGTCTCACTCCTCTGCTGATGAATTGAACAGAGGTTTGTTCAACGCACTTCAAACACGTACCTGCCTTCGAAGTGCTAGCGCGCCCTCTGCCTAGAACTGCACGAGCGGGAGTTCTGTTCTTTTTCGATGCGACGCATCTCTTGCTCTGGGGTATGTCCCTCCTGCGTCGTCGGCGTCCGCACACCACCTGCGCATGTGCAACTCTCCCCCGTTCTTCTCTCCGACAGCTGGCGCAACACTCTCGCTCCGTCTCATTATCATAAACAACAACAGCTGCGCGCGCGCGCTTCGCTCCGCTCGCGTCTGCTCCGGCGCGCAAGTGCGCGCATGCGCGACTCTCCTCCGCTGTCTTCTCTCCTTCAGGCGCTGTGAATATAAAGCGGGTAGCGCGCTGCGGCGGTTCAGTCAGCGCTCGCTCTCGTTCGACTCCGCGTGACTTTGCTTGACGACTCCGTGCTTGACTTGATTCTTCCGATGAAGACGTGATGGAAGCGACGGAGAATCAACCCAATGGAAACGCCAATTGAACCCCCCGATGCGTCGCATCACATCAGGGCTCCCTCGCGGGAAGATGGGCGTAATTTTGTGCTTGCTTTCATCTCGCACGTGCCGGAGACCTACTGCGCAGTTTCGAACGCGTCGTTTTGTCTTCCCCAGCCACTTTTTTCGTTTACTCTCATAAAAACCAATCGAACGAGCGTTCCTATAACTAAATGAACGCAGGGGCTGCCGCATCAAATGTACCTGCAGTTTTAAGTGCACAGCACTTTAGGCGCCCGCCTTGTCGTCCTAGCTCGCTCGCTGGAACCAAGCATATCGCCACGGCGTTACGGTGTAGCCTGTCACGATTCCTTCACCGCGGCGTAACCCAGAGGCTTCGAAAGCCAATTGCGGCTATGCCAGGATATACGTAGCGTGAGAATTATACGTAGCGTAGAAATATACGTAGCGTGAGCTTTACTGTTTGTCTAGTATTAGCTGATTATTATGCTTACTGCTGCTTATAATCCAATCCAATCCTATCCTATCCTATCCTATCCCCGCTCTTGCGCAGCACGGCTCTCCAGGAGCTACGCAAAACTGGTCAACCTCGGCCAATGTAGCCAATCCAGTCAAATCCAATCCAAGTAACGCTGTTGTTCGCGGCGTACCCCAGAGGCTTCGAAATCCAAGCGGTTTATAGAGTCATAAGCGTTCGAAACTCTTGAAACGCTGGCGCTTGTCATACGTCTTCCCGTTGTTTAGCGCAAAGAAAATATAGATACATTTGAGGAAAAGTATACGTAACTAACTGGCAGCACCCGCGTTCCTTTAGTTAAGGACGCCCGTTGGGTTGGTTTTTACAATGGTAAACGCAAAATGTGGCAGTGCAACGCCGGCACGTGCGGCGAGAAAAGCACAAAGAAAACAGAACTCCCGCTAGCGCAGTTTCAGGCAGGGGGCGCGCGAGCACTGCGAAGGCCGGAAACTTGAATTGCATGGGGTGGTATCAGTAACCGGATAACGGCGGTACAGCCCATTATGGCGAATCACTGCTCTGCACTTCTGACAGCTTGCACATTGAGTGAAACGGCTTTTTTTTTTTTTGCACCAAACAATGGGGAAATGTATGATAAGTGCCAGCGGTTCAGTAGTTTTGTACGGTTACTATATAAATTATATTACTATATAAACCGTTTGTTTTTCGAAGCTTCTGTGTTACGCCGTTACGCCATGGGGTTCTGTTTGGGTATTTCTGAACTCTTTCTTTGAACCCCCGCGAAATTTCTGTGGATTGATTTTGCAGTAGCTTGTTTCCCCATCACAGACATTTGTTTTGTTGTGTGTGTGTGCTGAATGTCCGGACTATTTGGAAACTGATTGTTTTTTTTTCTGTTTTTTAGGGCAGCGTTGTTACCACTATTCGCTGCGCCCTGATAAGTGATTTGTAATAAATTCTCTTTTACCACGCTACTTCGCCTGATTGCGGGGGTAGCTATAGACATCGTGACAGCTAACGAGCCACGACGACAAGGCGGGGCCCTAAAGTGATCTGCACTTAAGCCTCTCTGCCCCTGGGTACCAACCACCGCAGAACTTCCAACACATACGACTGCTTGTTTGCCGCATTGCAAATTTTGATGTGTTGTTCGCGTACGGGCGAACTGTCACGCGACGAACACACGTTCTCACGTATACTCATTAAAATACGGTGGCTCGCTAAGATAGGTGTAAGTTGGCGGTCTTAATTATTCCACAATCATACACCATAATGTCGGCCTCTTTGGTCACATACTGGTTTGTCACGTAAAAGCCGCTTACATTACAGGGTGCTTATAGCGACCCTATAGTATACGGCAGCAATGGGCACAACATACGTGCTTCCAGGCGCCAGAGTGCGTAGGCCTTCCGCGGAAACGGAGATGCGTCGGCGCGTCTGCATGCCATGGGCCCGGCGGGCGCGCGCTAGGATTCGTGCGGTGAACTGGAACGTGACCGGGTTAAAATAGAAGCGCGGCTGCCAGTAGGCAGCAATGCAGCCGTGCGTATCGATCTGCGATGCGATCGATAGCCCTGTAATGGTGGCCGTGTAAAAACTGCCAGCCAGTGCTGCTGTTTCCAGTAATGACGCCTTGTTCGGATCCACGGCTATGCAGCGGTTGACGCGTCTTCCTGGATGTTCTTCCGGTCAGGCCTATACGTACATGCACGTAACGTGCGGCGACCGCCTCCATTTGGATCGCTGCTCCTTCGCAGTGAGGGTAGCGTTCAAATATAGCGGCCGCGGTTACGAATATAATCAGCGATTCAAAGCCAGCACTTCAGCTGCTGTCAGGGCGGTGTACCTGCGGAAAAGCCTGGCCAGTGATCTTTACGTCTCCTCAGACGTCCTACCCATGACGGTTTTACAGCGAACTTCCAGTGTATACCGTCGCTGACAGGGAGAAGCGGACAACGAATCTGCTGACAGTCTAGCGTGGGATGCCTTCTACAAGTATTGAGAGAGGGCCGTGCGACGTCCAGAAACTAGTGAAACGGACGGTATACACCCACCGCATCAACCTGCTGTGACGAAGCCGCTGAGAAGAGACGAAACCTGTTTTCCCACAGTGCAAAAAATGCCCCAGCGTCGGCTTGGTGGTTCCAGTACAGACCTGTGTCATCCGGGCCCCTTTTGTGCCCCCCCCCCCCCCCCTACATTGGGCCTGGTGACATTAATCACTACATTATGAGCTGCTCCAACCCCAACCGGAGAGGCCGACCTTTTCTCTGGACGTCCGGAGACCTGCAGTGTCACATCTGCAACAGATCATCGAATTTTTTTTTTGTATCGCAAGCTACACTACGCTACCTCGGGCATTCTTCGCGGGGTGACCAGTTTTGCCCTTGAGCGCTAGAGGTCAAACCACACCCCTCCCGCAAGCGCTCGGCACGGAGCAGTGGCGCGATAACGCGGGGAGATAGGCGGCAGGGTAGAGATAGACGAGGAGGGAACGGAGACGTGCGAAGGACGGCAACAAGGCCATGTGCGGCGCAGAACCGTGTGCGATAGAGGAAGACGAACATCCAGTTGTGGTGGCGAAAAAGAGGAAAAACGCTGCTGTTGCGTACAGCTTCGCTACTTTCAAGTGTTACGCATGAGTGTGAGCTTCCTTCATATTTCATACTGGTCACTGGATGCGACGAAGAGACATGTCTCGTCTCCTGTTGGAGTTCTTGCGGACCAGGGGGCTTAGTGACATTCGTGTCTGGGATATGTATGGTGTCACCCGGGTGGAGGAACGGCCGACAATTTCGTGCAAGGCTAATTGCCCGCCTCAGCAAGCAAAAGTGACCTGCTTATTTGATTAATATACATGCGCAGTGTATTAGTTTACAGGGGAGCAGATGAGCAGTGTAACGTCTAAAAGGAAGCTACAGTGGACCTTTTTTTTTTGTTCCTAAGAGACGCCGATGTTGAAAAAAAAGTGCAAGATTGCGAACGAGATAGTAAGCGATTTCAACAAGTGTACCTCATCTTGATTTCACAAAACAAATGCGAAGCAGACACTAATAGCGCCGTAGTCCAGACTAAAAAGCAACCGATCCAGAGATCGTCTGATTTCAGAAAATGTAAACCGTGTGGCCCTATCAAGCCCCGCGAAATTATTCACCATCGATCACGCAGAGAACGGCGTACACGTGCATGACAAACGCTTGAAGACGGCAACAAAAGATGTATTAACTTCCCATGCTTCGGGGCTATCCAATATAGGACAAATTATTGTGTTATAGGTTCTTGTCTCTTTCTCCGAACACACGGATAGGCGGGAGTGGGGCGCTTTGCCTGGTGTATTATGAGTTTTTTTGCTTTTTTTTGATAAGCAATGCTAAACACGTGCACTGAGGCTCCCATAGGAACCGACGACATTTGCAAAGCGAAACGTCACTCGAGACAGGAAAGCTTTGAGGTGTAAAGGGAGAAGAAGAGAGTAGAAAGGATGCCGGGGACAGAAAATTATCACCGCGGTGGCTCAGTGGCTAAGGCGTTGTGCTGCTGAGCACGAGGACGCGGGTTCGATTCCCGGCCGTGGCGACCGCTTTTCTGATGGAGGCGAAAAGAAAAAAAACGCCCGTGTGTACGAGACTTCGGCGCGCGTTAAAAATCCCCAGGTGGTCAAAATCAATCCGGAGCCCTCCACTACGGCGCGCCTCATCGCCTGCCTTGCGTCGGCGAGTTATACCCTACAATCAATCAATCAAGAAAATTATCACGTGTAGTTGTTTACAACGTCGATTACGTCTAGATATTGCCGGCAGGGTTTTAATTTCAAAATGTCTGCGCATCTGTCGATCAGTTATGAGCAACTCTCAGCTCGGGCTCATGGCAATCTCACTTGCTTGTACATTCAGGCTGAAGAGATCCATGACGTCGCCGTGTCCCGTGCACCATCCCTCCCACTCCACCCGGACGGCATCATTTCCCGCGCATAGGCTCAGAGACGCTTTTCGTAAGCGCCAAATTTGTACGGGAACTGCTCTGTGAACCGTTATTTCCGACAGAAATGCTGGGCAACAGTCAGTAATGGTGCAACAAGCAGATCGGTATATAGTAAAGCAAAACACAAGGCAAAACGAAAGCAAAACAACATTTCGCCCTATGATTAATTGCGTCCCCCATCTCTATCTAGGGATCATTGTTATCGTTATTATCATTCACTTACGTCCTTCCTTTCGCTTCCTCGAACGACTTCGCTAAAATTCGGGCAGCAATGCAACTATGCGTGAGTGTCTACTAGGCGATACCGTTATGTTTTGTGTAATAACTGCCCAGAATTAGTTGATTCGAGCTAAATATTTAGTTTACTGTAGATAAAAATAATTTATGATAAAAGCTGCACTAAAGCCCTCTTCAACTGTTCTCTTTTCTCACAGAGTTGAAGAGAGAAAGAGCAAAAGGAAGTGCAAAAAGGCCGACCACAAACCGAAGTCCGCTGGGAAAGGGGACGTAGGTAATAAAATCTAAGACAAAAAAGGTGGAAAGAAGAGCTTTAAACCTTTACCCGCACAAATTCACCCCCGCTGTACCCATACTACCATCGATCCCCTAAAGCCGGTCACTCAGAACAGCAGATACAAAAAGAGCTACACGAAGAGTGGCATATTTCTGCATCACATCCTCGTTTACAGTGTGTTCTTCCAGCATCGCCTTAAAGGAGTGAAGCGCTAATGGAAAAACATGTTCCTATGTGGTTCATAAATCACTGTAGCAGCAGCTGTAAAAGCGCAGTTCTTTTTTGGACCAGGCGAACCGCGAAGCACGACGATAACTGATGGCGCGCATTAGTATATACGGCTCTCGAGGGCGCCATGGCTTTAAGACAAAGAACCCATTGAAGAAAGGTTAACTGAAAACGCATTCAACCTTTGTCGTTGTGTTTGTGTCGGCCATGCAGGGAGCACCAGCTTCGTGCGAGACTACGTAAAACATTACGCACAGCACGCACATACGCAGGGCCAATAAAAAGGGCTCTAGAAATGTGGAATATGCATCAGCGAGAATATGTTCTAAAAGTGCGGCACTACTTGGTGTTATGTACAGAAAGAATCACGGAGGAGGAGGAGGAGGATGAGGAGGAGGAGGAGGAGGAGGAGGAGGAGGAGGAGGAGGAGGAGGAGGAGGAGGAGGAGGAGGAGGAGGAGGAGGAGGAGGAAAACTTTATTCTGAGCCTGGTGATGTGGGAGTTGTCCCTTAGTCCAGAAAACCATGGGATGACCGTGCTCCCTCAGCCCTGGCATCCAAGCCAGCTCGGTCGTCAGGTTCTCCCACAGCTCAGGGAGGGGAAGGAAAGTGGGTAAAGGTGAGAGGGCTGGGTTGTGTGCGCACCCCAAGATCATGTGTATGAGGGTACATGGGTTAGGGTAGAATTTACATGTGGTAGGGTGTTGGGTGGGGTACAATCCGATGTAGCCAAGTTGGGTGAGGAAAGGTGTTTGTCTGGCGTCTTCGGAGTTCTTCTCCTTTAGTGAGCTGTTGGTGAGTAGGTGGGACATGCTGTCTTGAAGTGCGGTGATGTTGGGTGATGTCTTGAAATGTAAGTAGGGGAACGAGACTCGGCGTTTCCTCAAAGGCCTGGGAAGGAAGTTCGAAGGTTTGTATCTGCATGGGCAAAGTTATTGTCCGTTAGCGAGGAGTGTCCTGGGGTCCACACTGAGTCGATCTTCCGGTTGGGGAAGTGTTGAGTGAGGAGCTTCCAAGTGGTAGAGGCCACGTTGCCTGCTAAAAAAAAACTACGACAGACTGCTAAACAGTCCATAATTATACAACCGTTGCGGAAGTTTGCGTGATGGCGAGTGCCACAGCAAATTCTTCTGCGGCCCAGATAGATACGGTCTTGATTGATGCGCAGGTGACGATCTTGTCTTTGGTGGTTACCACGGATAAGTGATGGGACGGACGGGAGTTAGTGCTGGCATCTGTAAATGAAACATTAAAATTGTTTCCGTAGATTCATTCTTGGGCTTGGCTATGAGCGTGGCGACGACCAGAGAGCAACGAGGGATGCATGTTTTTGGGGAGAGGGCGGATACGAAAGGATTCAAGCCAATTATGGGGAATATGTATTCTGTCCGTGGTCTGAGGGGTTGGCATTTTGAGGTCCTGTAAACGTGCCAGCCCTGTGGGTGTTTGAGTTAGGCGGAGTCGTTGACTGGAAATAGGCCCTTCGACGAGTTCGAGGCCGAGTTGTGAATGCCTAATTGAAGCCGTTTAGTTGTCGCTGTGGACATAGGGAGATTGAGAGCATTTATATAGCTTTGCGGCCAAGGCGATCAATGGCTTCCATCTCACGGTTGGTGAGAGTATAGTGCCTAGAATATACTCTAGGCACTATAGTGACAGTGAGGCAGGGGGCGATGTAGATGACCCGTGATATGAGGAAGGCGCGGATAAGGCGGAGACGGTCTTCCGCCTTCATGCCGCCATGTCGATTGGAGATGCTGTTGAAGCATGTGGGTGACGAGTAAATACTGCGGTGAGCTTGGATATGGTCATATCGTTCCGTGTATTAGCATAGTAACACCAAGTATCTTGAGTGAAGGGCTGAGACATATAAGGTGACCATTAAAGGTAATCTGAACTGATTCTTCGTTGGATGCCGGGGGACTTTTCCGTACAGTGATGAGGTCATATTTTTGAGGGGAACAGCGAAGGCCAATTTATGAGGCATATAGTTTCACAGTGTCAGTGGCTCTTTGGGGGGTATCATGAATTTTACCTAAAAAACCCGTGCCAGTCCAAATGGACTGATACGGTGCGTG
Source organism: Haemaphysalis longicornis (assembly GCF_048455015.1). Taxonomy (NCBI): domain Eukaryota; kingdom Metazoa; phylum Arthropoda; class Arachnida; order Ixodida; family Ixodidae; genus Haemaphysalis; species Haemaphysalis longicornis. Next base: position 182,965,567 of record NW_027526295.1, read on the forward strand.
ATGAACACGGGGAATGGCTTTAAGCTGACGAGGGAGGTCTGCAGAGCGCTATTGAAAAGAATCCCGGGCCATCTCCACTAACCTGAAACCTGGGGAGGGGCGAAGCATGCAGTGTATAAGTGTATTCTCGGCGCCTTGGCGTTTCTGCCCACGGAGATGTAACCGTTGTGGGTACAGGTGCACAGCTTTGCTGTAAAAAGTATCGTGTTCATGGTGGTCAGCGCGAACGGAACACAAAGAAGAGAATAGACGACACAGGCGCTGACCCATGTAAAAGAGCCCGTTGAACTAGTAATGAACTGTAACAAGGTAACAAATTGGGCGAGTTGGATAGCTCTTCTTTGTGTGTTGTTTCCGTTCGCGCTGACCACCATGAACGCTACCCAACTCGCCCAATTTGCTACCTTGTTAAAGTATCGTGTCTTCGAAGTACGAGGTGGTCTAGCGCGAGGCGTTCGAAAAGAAGTGTCCCGATGTGTTCTTTTAGTACGCGTTACGTTTTGGCGTGAACAAGGCTCAAACGATTGCCCCGTTTTTTTTAGTACCGGCACTACATCGACGATGGCATGAGACGAAGAAGACGTTTTAGTGAGAGGCGTAAACGAGTGTCCCGCTGTTTTAATACCGTGGCTACATCGACGACGACTTGAGACAACCACATGAGACGACGACGTGAGACGCCGACAGCCCGAGCCCCTAATAGGCTTCACCCCTAAAAACGCTTTTCGTGGCCGGAATCGAACCTGAGTCACTCGGGTTATGAAGCCAGCGTCTATCCGATTGCTCCATTTCGACAGGGTCGTAGCGAACGCCAGGCAGACCGATTCGCGCCGTACACCCAAACCCAAACGTTAGGCCTACGGAGGGGGACTGGTCCCTCAGTCCAGGAAGGATGTGCACACCCGAGAGTTGTTGTGGGTATTCTAGAAAAGTGGTGCGTACCAACAAAGTAACACATTTTTGCAGTGTGGGATTGGCCAACCAAAAAATCCATCACGAAAAAGTTTCGCGTTCAACCATCATAGTCGTTAGACGGAGGGGTGCAAGATTTTTGCGCTACCGATTTTTATAGTATCTCACAACACGGGCGCTTGAAACATAGAGATCTAACACTTTCATCTTAAAGGAGAAAAACATGCCGTTTCTGCAACAGGCAGGCACGGATCACATACCGGTGTGGGGGTATTGGCGAAGCGCTGCGAGACCAATTCTTTGCTAGCTAGATCTGAAAGGCCATCTTACCCAGATTCACACATGTGCACACATATGGCACAGACCCAACCAAGAACGGATGTAATCTTTGTTCCACGCACTATTAAAACCGTAACAGAGTGGTGAGCTGGGCAAGTTGGTGTGGCGTCATTCTGGACAACCGCGCTAAAAAAGACGTGGACGAAGGGAACGGACAGGACGAGCGCTGACTCACAACTAGTTTATGCACAGGATGCGCTGTTTCCCAAAATGTCTATCAAAACCAACTGAATTGCTCGCTTGCTTCCGCGTTTGCTCACCCAGTAGGTTTTATTTGCGTATTTCATTTCCTCCACAACTTCCAGTGGAAAGGTTAACTGCTTCTTTTCTCTAATTCTTCTATCGCAGGTCTTGTCACTATCATTTTTTATCGATTAATATCTGTGTATGTGGAGACGGTGTGGTGCCCAGAACAACCAGTAATCTTCAGCAGCCTCATTTGAAAGCAAGGCTATTTCTCTATTTCACCGATCGGCTACAATTTCACAGATCGATGAAATAGCCAGCGGCGACAAGATCAGATTCTCCGTCGCCTGTTCGAGCCGTTGCATGCGCATATGTCAGCATCATGCATCTGCACAAGGAGCTATACTGAGCTGCCTTTCTGCTCTATAGCCATAACTACACGTCTGGTTGGCTAGCTTCACAAGAAAGGGGAACCCAGAAACGAAAGTACAAAGCGCAAATCGGCATGCAGACAGGAGCTACGTTACGGAGACACCGAAGTGCGCATTTCATCCCACGCAGGTCATCAGACTCGCCCCAGAGAGAGAGAGAGAGAGAGAGAGAGAGAGAGAGAGAGAGAGAGAGAGAGAGAGAGAGAGAGAGAGAGAGAGAGAGAGAGAGAGAGAGAGAGAGAGAGAGAGAGAGAGAGAGAGAGAAAACTATCAAATGAAAGGAAGGAAGGAATGAACACACGTATATTGGAAAAAAGAAAAAAAAAAGGGGGGGGGGGGAGAGAAGTCCCCTTGACATGACCGGAGGCCTCGGTCAAGAGTCGGAAAAGGGATGTGAAGTAAGGAGTGGGGAGAACAGGGCAGAAAGGCAGCTAGAAGCAGTCCTCAATGCCGGCTTCTCTGGTGAAAATCAGTAGAGTGCCCAGCAGGTGCTTCCTGTGAGGTGGGGCTCCAAGTGGATTGACCCAAAGTTCGTAGTCTGCCGGTCGTAGCGGGCCGAGTGTCTTTAGGCAGCGTTCTCTAGGAACACTGAGGCTTGCACTAACCTGACCGCGTGTATTCCGGTTGCCTGACAGCTTATGGCGTCAGTAAATATTCAAATTTGGCTTGGGAACAAAAAAGAAATGATAAAAGTACGCGAGTATATAGCGCGAACTTATCCGCCCACTCTCTCATGACATTTAGATCTTGCGTCTGATCTGGCGATGCAGAGGCTTCAGTAAGAAAGACAGAAGAAAGAAAAAGATTCTCCATTAGAATCTTTCTTTTTATATTTTCTGTTCTCCCTACACATCTCTATTTTGACGACATAAGGCTTGATTCCGCTGCTGATGCGGCGACCTTATCCAGGGGAAGCGACTCCTTACAACGCGTCGCTCGGGCGGAGCAAATGGCCTAATGCAGGCCCCGCAGCTCGCCCGCATCACGCTCTGCGGTTCCGTTTCGCAGAAACGGAGCGTCGCCACTCACCACCAGCAGATGTCGCGTGCGACTGCATTTCCGTCCAAACGAAGGAGTATCCAACCAATAGGTTTACTGTGAACGCTATTACACCACTCGTATACGACACAACCCATACCCGGCTGAGTGAAAAGCAGTGAAGTGAAACATCCATATACAAGGGTCTTGTACCCTGGGTGGCGACGCTACAAAGCGACGCGTTTCATCGAAGGGACGCTACGAGAAAGGAAGCGCGCAATCGAGCCGACACAGCGCGGACACAATTGGATTTGCGTGTCGCTGCCGTAAACAGATCGAAAGTTCGCAGGAACGGCAGAGGAGGAACGTAGCGGCCCCACGAGCGACGCGGGCCCCGGAGACGTTCGGGAAAGCTATGCAGAAAAGCGGGTCACTGTGCAAGCCCGCAACTGTGACGCTTTCGGAA